>NW_027249973.1:0-53854 GCF_030848795.1 Temnothorax nylanderi
TATTTTGAAAATTTATAAGTTGAATATTTTGTAAATATTGTAATGTCCGGAAAATAAAAGTATCTAAAAGATTATAATAAATATTTAAAATAAAGTGTAAATAATTATCATCAATATTATTAAAGTTGTTTTTAATTTATGTTATAAATATTTATAGAAATAATTACTGTAAGTTAACTGGAGATTGTGAAACTGTTATAGCTTCGTGATGTAAGATGTAGGCTATACGGTCCATTTTGGCGTTTCGAATTTCGAAAAATGTTTGATTGATAAATCAGATGTACGGTATATTCTGCCAAAGTCATTTGTATTTCTGCTGCTCTACTTCTTACGCAAGCATCTGCCGTAATTCTTGTTGAATTCTGCTGTATGTGCTAGTTTACAACGATGCCGCTAGGCGGCGCATAATGGTAAAACTAACTCGCAAATAAATTTCAGTTGGGATCTAATATAAGCAGGCCTCCGGCGAAGCAAAATCATGACATTTGTGACAATATTTTCGCTAGTAATACAACGCAAGGCTTACCCAACACCACTGCGGTGCTATAAATATAAAAATATTTTTGTAAATTATTTTAATCTTCCTAAAAAATATTTAAAAATATTTTGTGCTGTATGGGTAGCAGTAGGCGCTGCTACAAATCTGGCGCGATTATGTTGCACTGCAATTTGCGCAAGCATCTACCGCATTTCTTGCACTATTCTGCTATATGTAAATGCATACATATATCTTCCACAATTCTGTTGCACTACGACGAGAGCAAGTTTCTGCCAACAGAAAAATAGTCAAAGTTGGAAATAGAAAACGCATGATCTGCCCGAAAGTTAATGCACGACTTTTCGTGCAGTTTTACAGCAGAATTGCAATGGACTGGTTACCAGGGTACTATATATATATACTACACTGGCTGCATTAGTTTGAGAAGTGTACATATACATTGATGCGAGAGAAACGTACATATAAGATTCTCAAGGTTTAGTCGTTAGTGTATGTACAGTTCTTAAACTAGTGCAACCAGTGCAGCAATAGAAATCAGATCCAATATGTAATTAACGTTTATTACACAAAGGATTACTATTGTTTCTTTAACCTCAAAATTGAGGTTAAATCATAGTCCTTAATATTATACATATATATGTGCGTGTGTATGTGTATGTGTCAATTCCAAGTTAACATAATACTTACCACATTTTTTTTCTTGTTTCATAATTATTAAACGAAATTCGTAGCTTTATTTTACAAAGAATTGTCACAGCAATCGCGACTCGCGACGTCCACAACTTCTTAATCGCTTCTAAAACAATTAAGACGTCGATCTAGAAGCCAAAGAGAAGAATCTCGACAGCACCTAATGTGGCGCAAGTGTGGACCGCATTAGAAACTCAGTCAAATCCAGACCTGCGCCCGTTCAATTTTATGTAAATGCCATATTAGGCGCGGTCATGGCCCTGATATGGCTCTTTCCAGTTTTTTTAGGATAAGGCTGTGGCGTGGCAAACTTGCATGGCCCTGACAAGTGTCGTGGCGCCGGCAAGGCAATTTCTACCAGGGCTGTATCATGCAAGAAACAAAAATTAAGATGTAAAATATTCCACATTTTTCTATTGCTTGACCAACCCCTTTACATGCCTTATTATGTTGTATTAGTGCGTAATAAATGCGCATGCAAAAAAATAATTTAACAAGAAAATCTGAGGGAAAGTCGGGACATGGAGTTTGAAAGTTAATATCTTTTACTAAAGAAAGTAAATAAGCACCAATATTTTTTTTATAACAATTACTTTTGAAATTTTTAATAAATATTTCATCTAACTTATGTATGTATGAACAAAATTGATAACTTGGAATACTCAAAGCTCCAAAAAGTTCTCCATTCTCAGTTCCATAATCACGAAATAAACAATATAAAGTAGTGTTATCTAAAACTTGAGTAGTTTCATTTATATAATCTGTACCCGAGTCGAAATTTTGATCCTACTTTCAACCTCAGTATTCAGTTTAACGTCTACTTTGGTACTCTGAAGCCTACGAGTTGAAATTTTGGTCCTACTTTCGACCTCAGATTCAACTTAACGTCTACTTTAGTACTCTGAAGCCTATAACAACCTCTATTGATTCTATTTAACCTACAGCTACTACTTAAAACCTATAAATTTTATTTTGATGGATTGGTACTCATCCTACTGTGATACTTCTAAATTCTTTTTAATCTTTTGTAATATAAATTAAATATAGTTAATTAAAACTCTCTTCTTTTTTAAATCATTTTTGATTTTTTTTACAATAAATAAAATAAATATAGAAATTTAAATATATTAAAATATGTAATATTTATAAGAAAGACAAGCAAAACGTATTAGTTTTTATAAAACAGAAATATTTTATTATATAAAATTATTGAAGACATAATTATTATTACAATTTAAGAATTGCAGGGAGAATTTCTGATCGTTAAGTTAACATCATTATTCAAGTTCTTGTTGATTTACAGGAATACCTACATACATTTCATTATTAATAATCATGTGAACACAAGGTGCAACAATATTGTCAATAGGAATTAATTCAATATTATTTTGTACGTGACATTTATGTAAAAAAGTATTGCTATCGTATATAAAATTATCCCCTTCAACATGTAATATATAGTCTGTTATAATTTTTTTAATTACAGCGTAATGATCTCCATTACATCGACAAAGTCTTATGCAATTACAATTACTAATTTTAATAAAATAAATAATTGATCCTAATAGAAATAGATTATTGTTTACATATTGAATAATATAAGATTGAGTTTCTAAATTTCTTTGGTATGTTTGTGATATGTATAATTTCCCATTTTTTAATAAACAAAAATATTTATGAATTACTACATTTTCAGGAATTCGAAGATTACGTAATATATTAATGAGATCATTGGGTATTAATGGTATAATTTGATATGTACCGACACTAAAAAAACTTTCGGAAACTCTTTCAATAATTTTAACCTGTTTTTTTTTCGATTTACACAAAAATCTCGGATAGGACCTTCAGGTACTTCATCTATTAATCGTATCATTTTAATATAGCGATCATGAGATTTAGCAATTTGTGTATCAATGTGGCCTGTTCCATGAATTAATTTCAATAATTGACCATTAATATTTTCATATTCGAAACACGAAAACGCCCATAATGGTCCAAGTCTTTTTACACAGTCTGCTAAATGAAGTAATTGATGTACATTAATTGAGCAGAACTTTAAACCATATAAAGTTTCAAATATGTCTAAGAAATTCTATTGAGGCAGATGGTTTATCGCGTAGTTAGGGTAAGAGCCGCTTGGGAAGGGTTGCGCCACCGTCCGGGCAGCATAAGCGGGAGGCCAACTGTGGCCACTCGATCGTTCGGGTATCCTCGAGAGAGCTCGGGTCTCTAGCGAAGATGCCGGAAAGCGTGCGTGCTTCCGCCTGTTAACCGTCGACTCTCAAGCGTAAGAGTCGCGCTGCTTCTTTTGTGCTAATTGCAATAAAGAATATTGTCTAAGTACGAATCGTTTATCTCGGCTCTCCGATTCCTCCCTCACAATAGCTTCAACAGGTTATGGGCCCAGGCTACGCGTGTGCGGTCTAATTTGTGAGAAGGGAGAGAGTTCGTAAACGCGCGAGAAGACACAGGCGTCAGCCATATTAATACCGTTCGGTCGAAAACGTGCGTGGAGTGAATCGACGCGAGTGATTTGCATCGAGAAAATGTCTCAAGACATCTCCTCACGTAATGTCAAGAAATTTGACGGGACAAACTTTCAAGGATGGAGGTTTCAGATCAACGCTCTATTTATGGCACATGAAATAGACGATGTTGTTGACGGCACGCGGACTTTGCCGGAGGATCGAACGACGGCCATTGCGAAAACGTGGATTCGTGATAATGCCAAGGCGATGTTCCTGATCTCTACTGCACTGGAACCGGCTCAGCTTGAGCCGTTGCTTGTATGCGGATCAGCTAAAGAGATGTGGGACAGCTTGTGTCGTATTCACGAACAAAAATCGGCATCAAATAAATTGCTACTGCTACAAAAATTTCACGAGTACCGCATGGGACCGAGCGATTCGGTAGTGCAGCATATAACGAAGATTCGAAACTTGGCCGCCCAGATTGAAGACGTTGGTGAACATGTCTCGGAGCTGACTGTGATAGCTAAAATCCTTGGCAGTTTATCAGCGAAATATAGTACTCTTCAGACGGCTTGGGACAGTGTCGATCCGGCCCGTCAGACTCTCGAACACCTGGAAGAAAGGCTGATTCGCGAAGAAGCTAGAGTGGGTGCTAGTGAGGACGGTGCAAGTGCATTCGCGGCAGCGAAAAACGAAAAAAAGTTGCGCGGGAAGAAAAAGACCAAAGGAAAAAAGGCCAAAAAGGACGTTGAGTGCTACAGATGCAACGAGATGGGGCATTACGCTCACGAGTGCCCGTCTAAAAAAGGCGGGAAAAGTGGAGATAGTGAACAGTCACGTGACTGCGCGTTCGTGGTCGAGAAGGCGCGAAGCTCGTGTTGTGAGCCGAGTGTGTCGGAAGAGCCAAGTGGGAGACAGCTGCGACAGCTTCTCGCGGTCAATCAAGGTGAGACCTGGCTTACCGACAGCGGTGCGTCGCGACATATGACATACCGACGCGAATGGCTCACAGACTACCGTCCGATTCGTGATGGTGGAACAGTTGCGCTCGGTGACGGCGATGAGTGTAGCATAGCAGGAGAAGGAGTCGTGCACGCACAGAGGCTTGTCGACGGGCTCTGGTGCGATGCTCGAATCGAGAATGTGCTATATGTTCCGGGACTAAAGAAAAATTTATTTTCTGTCGGTGCCTGCACTAAAAAAGGCTACGAAGTGACTTTTAAAAACAATCTCGTAAAGATAGTGCGCGATAACGAGGTAATGGCGTCTGGTGTGAAGCAAGATAACGATATCTATCGCATGTTACTTCGTGTCGTGAAAACTCGCGAAGAGGAGGCAAACGTGGCAGCGTACAATCTACGAGTGTGGCACGAAAGACTCGGCCATGTAAGCAAGCGTGCGATACGTGAGCTGGCTGACAAAGGACTTGTTCGCGGAGTGTCAATAAACGATAAAAACGACTTCGTATGCGAAATGTGTCAGCTCGGAAAAGCACATCGACAACCATTCAGCAAACACGAAAAAGTATCGTCAAAACCAGGTGAGGTTTTTCACACTGATGTTTGTGGGCCGATGTCCGTCGAGACACCAGGGGGTGCAAGATTTTTCTTAACTTTTAAAGACGACGCGACGGGGTACCGCCATGTGTTTTTCCTGAGACACAAGTCTGATGTTTTTGAGCGATTCAAAATATTTGAAAAAATGGTATCGAACAAGTTCGGCCGCAATATGAAAGCCCTGCGATCGGACAACGGGAGAGAATTCTGTAACAAGTTCATGGACGAATACCTCGAGGCTCGGGGCATTAAGAAAGAGAATACTGCGCCATATACCCCGCAGCAAAATGGCCGAGCAGAGAGGGATAACCGAACCATTGTCGAGAGCGCGCGCACGATGATACACGCGAAGAGCTTACCATTAACCTTGTGGGCCGAAGCGGTCAACACTGCTGTGTACGTGTTAAATCGAACTGTATCATCGGGTGGTGAATCTACACCCTACGAGAAGTGGGTTGGAAAGAAACCAACGATGAGTCACCTAAGGATATTCGGCTCCGTGGCATACGTTCACACTCCTAAACAGTTTACAAGGAAATTTGACTTACGCGGCAAGAAGATGCTTCTAGTCGGTTACGAGAACGACTCTACCAACTATCGAGTTTATGATCCGGAAACGAAGAAAGTGAGTGTAACGAGAGATGCAACCTTCAACGAGCGAATCGGTAAGGTAGAGAACGTCGAGGAAGATGAGACAGACTGGATAATACCACAGCCGGTAAAAGAAGGAAAAGTTCCAAGACGTGACGTCGAGGAGGTAGCTCAGCAGCGCGATGCTGAACAAGAAGCAGAAGGAAACCAAGTACGAGATGCTGGCAACAATTACCGTGAAGGTCAGGTTGAGGATGAAGAAAGGCAGCACATGATCATCGAGACTCCGCGACGGGCTCTGAGGGATCGTGACTCACTCCGTCCACCGAGAAGGTATCAACATGAAGCCGACATCGTCGAATATATTGCGCCAAAGTCGTACGAAGAAGCAACTCATAGCACCGACGCCGCGCAGTGGGTGCGTGCTATAGAAGAAGAGCTGAAAGCGCACGAGACTAACAACACTTGGTCTATCGTGCAACGAACACCTGGAATGAAAACGATCGATTCCAAGTGGGTGTTCAAGCTCAAAGATGATCCAACTGAAGCTGGAAAACAACGATTCAAGGCAAGATTGGTCGCTCGAGGGTTCCTGCAGAAAGAAGGGGTGGACTACACCGAGACGTTTGCACCGGTCGTGAGATACGACTCACTTCGTGTACTACTGGCAGTTGCGACCGAGAAGGATCTCGAGTTGCTGCAGTTCGATGTCCAGACAGCATTCCTATATGGCGAATTGGAGGAGGACATCTTTATGGAAGTTCCCGAAGGACTGAAGATCGACGGTGACCCGAAAAAAGTGGTGTGCAAAATAAATAAGTCCTTGTACGGTCTCAAACAAGCACCTCGGTGCTGGAACGTGAAGTTCCTTGAGTTTTTGAGCCGTTTTGATTTAAAGTGCAGTGAGGCAGACCCGTGCATCTTCATAGGACAAATTAACGGTGAAACGTTTTTCTTAGCGCTATTCGTAGATGACGGACTCGTCGCGGCAAAATCTAAATCAACGTTAAAGTTTATATCGAGTCAACTACAGGAAGTATTTGAAATAAAAATTGGAGATTCAAGCTCCTTTGTTGGAGTACAAATAGAACGCGATAGGGAGAAAAAAACTCTCACGATTCATCAAAGCTTGTACGTAGAAAAAATTCTACAAAAATTTGGAATGTGTGATGCAAAACCGATAAGCATACCAGCTGATCCGCACGCAATTCTGTATCCGGTTGAAGAGAACGATGTGACGTCAAGTGTCGTGCCTTATAGAGAGGCGGTCGGGTCCTTAGTTTTTCTAGCAGCAGTGTCTCGCCCCGATATAGCATTCGCGGTAAATTTGGTGAGCAAATTTCTAGGCAATCACAGTGTCGAGCACTGGCGAGCAGTTAAGCGCATTTATGCTTATCTTAAAGGAACGAAAGACTTTGGTATAGAGTACAGAAGCGGCGGTAGCGAGCTGGTAGGTTTTTCGGACGCGGATTACGCAAACGACATAGAGACGCGCAGGTCAACAACGGGCTATATATTTTTCATGGCAAACGGACCAGTATCGTGGTCAGCTCAAAGACAGAAACTAGTCGTGCTTAGCACAACCGAATCAGAGTATGTGGCGGCTGCGACAGCTACCAAAGAGGCTATTTGGCTAAGAAAACTAGTCACCGATCTCGGGTATTCTCGCGATCGCGAATTAAGACTGTATGTAGATAATCAAAGTGCGATACGCTTAGTGAAAAATCCCGTCTTTCATAAGCGTACTAAACATATCGACATACGCTACCACTACATACGCGAAAAGTTCGAAAATCACGAGATAGTGGTAACGTATGTTCCATCGGAATTACAACGTGCCGACATTCTAACCAAAGCGCTGCCAAGAGAAAGATTCAGGAAGTTATGCAATTTGATTAACGTAGCTTCAGTGTATGAACAACGCTCAAACGGCGGTAGTATTGAGGCAGATGGTTTATCGCGTAGTTAGGGTAAGAGCCGCTTGGGAAGGGTTGCGCCACCGTCCGGGCAGCATAAGCGGGAGGCCAACTGTGGCCACTCGATCGTTCGGGTATCCTCGAGAGAGCTCGGGTCTCTAGCGAAGATGCCGGAAAGCGTGCGTGCTTCCGCCTGTTAACCGTCGACTCTCAAGCGTAAGAGTCGCGCTGCTTCTTTTGTGCTAATTGCAATAAAGAATATTGTCTAAGTACGAATCGTTTATCTCGGCTCTCCGATTCCTCCCTCACAATAGCCTCAACAAAATTTGTTTAAAAAATCCTAAGCTACATCTATCATAAATGACGTAATTTTTTCAGAATTAAGTAAAGTTACTGCTGTCACTAAAAGAAAGTAATGCTCAAAATAATCCTGTCGCATCACACCTTTAAGGACAGGAATGGAATAAAAAAAGCACCACATTTTTAATTCTGATGCTTTCCAATGAAGTAACTCATCGATGGAACGTATTTTGCGATGAACAAAGTGTGGCGGTTTTATTGACGTTAATTTATTATTTACTAGCTGGTTACCCGGGCTTCGCCCGGGAGTCGTTTTTCTTCAAACGACTTTATTGTGTTTCAATATCCATAATCGAAAAAAATTCCTTTATCAGTTCGGATACCGATTCCCAAAAAGATCGGTAACGAAAAACTATACAGTTTATAGCACTCCCCGGGAAATTCTACCCCTGTTTTATATACAATTCTTTAAGATTCGGTCAATTATTTCCCGAAAAATTGAAAAAATTTCGGGGTTCCCAAAAAATCGGTAATGAAAAATATACACTTTATGGCACTCCCCGGGAAATTCTACTCCTGTTTTATATACAATTCTTTAAGATTCGGTCAATTATTTCCCGAAAAATTGAAAAAATTAAAAAAACCGGTTTCCAGGAAATCGGTAACGAAAAACTATACACTCTATAACACTCCCCGGGAAATTCTACCCCTATTTTATATACTTTTGGTAAAAATTCGGTCGAATAGTTCAAGAGTGTATAAAGGACATACATACATACATACATACATACATACATACATTCATTTTTATATATATAGATATCTTTAACTGCATAAAGTGAAAAAGGTTGTGCACTATATTTTGAATCAAACATTAAATTTAATAGTTTCTTGATAATGAAGATATTTTTTAAATAAAAATGTTTTTTTTGTGCAGAAGGCACCTAAATTTCCCTTACCTCAGGAATAACCCAAAAAAAATTAATAAGAATCTCGTGAAAGATATTTTGCATACACGCCACATTATTTTCTTACTCACAATTCTGTGAGTTGTATGCTACAATTAAAAAATATTGTATAATTTCATATAATATTGTGTATCAATCAATATTATAAAATTTATTTTACAATATTTATTCTTATTAACAGATTTTTACTGTTTATAAGAAAAAGTATTATTACATAAATTTTATAATATTATTAACTGATATATATAATTAATATTATATAATAATTTAAATATTACAAATTTGAAATTATTAACCGTTTTAATGAGAAATCCACACGGAAAAAAATTATTCTTTACCGCAGCTAATCATAGTTTGCTGCAACTGTGTTTGCTGCTGTAACTAACACGATTATTTCATTTAACAACATACAATTAGCTATCTCAGCTAATTGATATGTTTCTATCACAGGAGAACCTCACGAACTCGAAAACTCTAATTTTAATGAAACTTTCTACACATGTAAGGGGGGGAGGGGCGTAAAAAGATAAATTTAGAAATTTTTCGTTGGTGCCCAAAAACGGTTCTAAAGGGTGAAACCACCCTTCATATGTAGAGCGACTTTTTACTTTTCTCGATATATCTCGAGAAATATTTGAGATATCTAAAAATGTTTCAAATAAAAGTTTTATGGTAAAAATATCTCTAATTAATCACATTAATGAGATTTTGAAAAAAAAATTTTTCTAATTTTTAATAAAAATTTAGTTTAAAAAATTATTTTTTAAAAATATTATTAATGTTATTGAATAGAGGAGATTTTACCATAAAACTTTCATATAAAACATTTTTTGATATCTCAAATATTTTTCGAGATATATCGAGAAAAATAAAAAGCTCTACATATGAGGGGTGGTTTCACCCCTTAGAACGGTTTTGAGCAGCAACAAAAAATTTTTTAATTCATTTTTTACCCTCCTTCTCCTTACGTGTGTGGAAAGTTTAGTTAAAATCAGAATTTTCGAGTTTGCGAGATTCCCTTGTCAGTCGACGGTAGTTTGCAACACGCCGCTAGGCGGCGCATGGCGAGAAAAGTTTTCTCACATTTAAAATACATCCAGCCGCGTATATAAGCAGACGCGTCTGCGAAACGAAAAGCAAATTCGATTTCGATCGATTTACATGTCAAAAATAAAGATATTCTCTAAATAAGGTAATATTTTTTTCTGTGTATAAGTTTTGCAAACACTTATTGTTGTCTTTGCAAAACTATATCTTTTATAGCTAAATAATGCGCGCGCCACAACTAATTATTGCAACATATGTTACTCGAGTCGAAATTTTAGACCTATTTTCGACCTGAATTTTCTAACATCTGTAGATGTTAGAGGATCAATGTAGGTTTAATTTACACGGAAACTTTAGTCCTACTTAGCGTCTCTATAAAGATAGCAGAAAACGCACAAAATGCCGCTTGTAGGTTCTAAAGAGAACTTCAGTAAGAGCCTCGTGAAAACCTCCGGGTCCTCTGGACCTGATCATCCAGGACCTAAATCTGATATGTTAACATGTTCTACTTGCTTAGCAATATGAGTTAGATATTTAATTTTATTTCTACCTTCTTTATAAAGAGCAATTTTAGGATCTAGAAAACTTAACTGTTTAAAAAATTCATCGTTATAAGGTAGACGCTTTAGCATTTCTCGAACTGCCGTAACATAGAAGTCCAAACATTTCAATTTAATTTCTTGCGCGCATTCCAAAGATAATGTTTCTAAAAAACTTTCACATTCCGGTCCTATACGTATGTTATCTATATGTTGTACATTATTATCTAACTCTGAAATTGAAATATTTTCTACATTATCGTACTTTAAAAAATTGTCGGCTAATTGACGAATTACTTGTTGACTGCTTTCGTATAATTTATGGATTAAAATGTTACGCGATTGAAATAGTGCGTTAAAATTATTAAAATAATTTAATGCGTATTTGAGAAACAACAAATATGCTTTAATGGAATTATCATTTAAATATTGTAATATATTTTCCGCGGATTTTAATTTATCTTCTACTGTTGCTAACAAAAAATAATTTTTCAAGACTTCCCAATTTTCTAAGAGTCTAACAACGCACTTTTGTAAACAAAGCCATCTAGTTTCTGACAATTTTAATATTTTTTTTCGTTCAAGTTCAAAAAAATCTTGGAATTCACCCAATATTGCACATCTCTTCGCACTGCCCGAAATGTAAGTGGCAACTCCTCTAATCAAATCTTCGCAAGAAGAAGGTAACTTTTTGCAAGTTTTACTGGCTACAATCGCGGATGAATGGCAAATACAATTCAGTGTTACTAAATTTGGAACTTCTACTTTAAGACGACTCATAAAAGAATTTTTACGTCCAATCATAACTGACGCATTATCGGATGCCATTCCAACAATATTTTTTATAGGAATATGTTTTTCTTCTAAGCATTTTTTAAATATTTCAAAAATTTTATTCGCGGAACAATCTCTTGCATCTAAAGATAATAATTCTAATAATTGAGTTGTAATTTTTTTAATCGAAGGTGATACATATCGAACAAGAAGGCACATTAATTTAGTATCTGAGATATCCGTACTCTCATCTATTAGAATAGAAAATTTACAAGTTTTTAAATATTTTACTATTGCCTCAATTTCCCGTTTTGCAGTGACATTTTTAGCAATACTTGCGCACTTATTTCGACCTAGTGAAAAATCTTGCACAACTTTGGGATCTTTAAAAATATCTTTTATCAAAGGTGATAAATGATCCGCGAGTTGAAAGGCTATATTATGCTCGGAAAAAAAGTTGATAATTTAATTTCTGTGCGTTTAACGTTATCTTTATGTGACAAGCTATTTTCGGTATCAATATTATCAGCAGTCTTATAATTACAAGATTTTATGTTATCGATATGTCTGACCGTTTGTGAATGTTCAACTAAATTTGTTCTGCAACATCTGATAGTTTTATTGCATGCAATACAAAATGCTTTATTTTCTGCAGGATGAGGAGCTAACCATCCTTTAAAGATATCTTTATCTAGCCAGGCATTTTGAAATTCTCTACTTCTACGTTTCTTAATAGCTCCTTGACTAACAGAATCCATCATGCAGCTTGCACAAATATATAAATAAGTGTTATACTTATTAACTTACCTTGTGTAGGTATTGTTGGTCTCTAACCTCTTTCGACGAACCCGTCACTTTCGCGCCAAGACCCGAGACTTTTGCGCCCAACCGTCGCATTGTAGACAGTCGAGCGCGCGAGCTAAGTGAGAGCGACAAGGAGGGAGTAATATTCTCCCTCTCGCTCGGCACTGCCGAGCGCTGCCGACACACCGATAGACCGAGCGTCACTCTGTGTGCGTAGTGGAGGGGGGCGCATGCGCCAAAAACCGGGCCGGTATCACATCACTGGTTTGAGCCAGCGGTCCCTCCTGGGAGGGGAAGACCCCCCGACCCTGGGGCGGGACGGGGGAGTGCCGGATTCCACGCACATGCCTAAGCACGCGCGTAGCCTACCGGCTAAAACACCCATGAGTGACCCTAACACTGCGCCTTGTTGGGGGAGTCCTGGGAAACGCTCTGATCACATCCGCGAGCTCCCCCACGCGCTTGCCGTGGCGAGTTACCTCTAATCTGTGACGGGTGAGTGCCACCACCCTCATCCGTCACCCCCCCTTTCCGGAGTTGCTGCTGCTCCTAAAGCAGCAGCAGCGAACGAGTGGTAGCCCCGACCACTCGCCCGCCCCCCGGGCAAGAGGAGGAAGGAGGTGCGGTGGCCACCTCCCCCCTCGCACCCCCTTAGGGGCAGGCGGGTGCCGTAGCTTCGAGGCTAGGTCCGAAAGCCCCACCCCGAGGCCCAGCCCCCTGCCTTCGCGGGGCGAAGGGGGGCGCTTGTGGCGGAGTCCCCGTAGGGAATCCGCCCGAGCCCCCTCCATCCCGCACCCTCCGCCGACCTGCTCGGCACAAACGGCGGCGAGAGGGGGGACCTCCACCCCCTTGGAGGTTCCAGAGATCCGCCCTCCCGGCGCCAACTCCCACTTTCTTTCAACACATCACCCCTCCGACTTGGGTAGGGGTGGTGCCCAGGCGTCGGCCCGGTTGTTATTTCCCTGTTTTAGAGAGCCAATCTAGCTCTCTTTACTCACTATCGGGTTGAGGAGGGGCGGCTTCTCTCCTCCTCACCCGCTCATCCGCCTCCTTCCGCGACATGACCTTTTCACAGAAGGAGACGAACGCCCTCCAGTTCTCCCTTCCGGCCTCGCCTATTCTGGCCGCGGCCGCAATGACCGCCGGAAGGGAGAGGTCCTCTCCTATCTGTGCCCGGAGGGCACGACGCTCATCTGCCCACGCTGGACAGAACTCCAGCGTGTGCTGCGCCGTGCACTCCTTCCCGATGCAGTGCAGGTAGTAGCCGAAGCATCCATGGCCTGTCACCACCTGCACCGCGTGGAAGGAGAGATGTCTAAGTTTCACTCCTTCCACCCACTCCTCCAGCACTGGCTGGACAGCTTGGGCGACCCTCAACCCCATTCCTGACGGGGGGTCTGCCAATCACATTTTCTATCGGTCAACGAGGGTTGCCCTGATTTCGGCTTTGAGGGCCCCCCTGGCCCTAGGCGGGATCACCCCCAGTTCCGCTCGAATTCTGCGCCCCCGGTCGTACATCTCGGCGTACGACCTCATTATCAGGTGCACCGGGGGGATTCCCGCCAGGGCTGTCGCCCTCACATGGGCGACGGTCCTATACGCTCTTGCGGCTCGCACAGCGATAATCCGCTGTGCGGCCTCCATCCTGTCCCTGAGGCGAGGAGAGTCTCCCACTCTCCTCCACCATACAGGGGCCGCGTACATAAGTACGGAATGGACCGTCGGTGTGTAGAGGCGACGCACTCGACCGCTGGCCCCGCCAAGATTCGGCAAAAGCTGAGAGAGGTTGTTCGCAACCATCTTGGCTCTTGGGACCACGCGATCAACATGTTCGCCAAAATCTCTCTCGCCGTCCAGCCACATTCCCAGGTACAATACTTCAACTGGGGAGTGGTCGGGATTTTTTCACCTCCTATTTGGAGACTGAGCCACTCCGGTGGTGGACCTCGCTTATGCTCCCCCCTTCTATTGTAGAAGAGGGTGGCTTGTGTTTTTTGCGGGGCCACCTTAAGGCCCAGTCTCTCGATGGAGCGCACCACGCTCGCTGCTGCTACATTGGCCAGCCTATATAGCTCCCGCCACCCCTCCCCGCTGACTCCCAGGTATATATCATCAGCATATCCCAAGAGCCAGCATCCATTGGGGAGGGGTGTCCCAAGGACCAGGCTGTATCCTATAATCCACAACAGGGGCCCAAAACGGACCCCTGCGGGACCCCACACTCCATCAACCTGATCCTTAGGACTCCGTCCCGGTCCGTGTATAACAACCCCCTGTCCCTGAAGTAGTCTCGGACGACCTCGATTAGATACATGGGGACCCCAAAATCTAACAGGGCCTCCACGATCACAGGCCAGGGGAGAGAGTTGAAGGCATTCCTCACGTCGAAAGAAATGCCCATGACAACCCCCCCCGGCGATCTCGGCCACCGTCTGGGAGAGGACGCGCTTTATTGCGTCGACCGTTGATCTCTTAGCCCGGAAGCCGAACTGGTCGTCCGAGAGTCCCCCCTTGCCCCGTTGGGACAGGTGTTGGACGAGGCGTTCAGCGATTATTCGCTCTAGTATCTTCCCCGCCTCGTCCAACAGGCACACGGGCCGGTAGGCGGACGGCGAGCCCGCAGGCTTGCCCGCCTTGGGCAGGAGCACCAGGCTGGCCTCCTTCTATTTTTTGGGGAAACGACCGGCACGCAGACACGCGGTGAACACTTTGCGCATCCTGCCGGCCATTTCCCCTGCGGCCAAGGGCCACGCACGCCCTGGAATTTCGTCAGGGCCAGGAGCTTTACCCCTCCTGACCCTGCGGAGAGCCCTCGACAACTCCTCCTCACTCACCCCCCATTCTTTCCTCCATTCCTGATTCGATGCCGTCGGAGACTCCATCTCTCCCCCGTTGTCTCGGGGGAAAAGAGCATCGACGACTTCCTCTACGAATGGGGGGTCGAGTGTCTCAGTAAGTGGGGGCGCCCAGGGTTTCAACTTGTCCTGTACAAGCTTGTATGGGCGCCCCCACGGGTCCTCCTCTATGTCGTCGAGGAGCTCCTTCCAGGCGGGCTTCTTGGCCGCGCGTATAGCTCGGGAGAGGTCTTGGCGGGCGGCTCGCCAAGCCTCCCCTGCCTCATCCACAGTCGGGCCGCGTCTCCCAGCGCGCGCCCTTATCCACATCCTTTTCGCACGGACCAAGGAGCGCCTGAGTTCGGCTAACTCCTCGGTCCACCAATAAGCGCGTCTGCGAGGAGGGAGAGGGCGAAGCCGGGGCATGGCCACATCACAGGCCTTGGTCATCGTCCCGACCAAGCCCTCGACCTCGCCGTCTATTTCCCCCTCCTCTATCTCGCCTTCCCTCTTCAGCCCCCAGTTGAGGGCTAGGACCGCAGCACCAAACAAATCCCGGTCCATCAGAGCCAATCCTTATTCCGAAGTTACGGATCCAATTTGCCGACTTCCCTTACCTACATTAGTCTATCGACTAGAGGCTCTTTACCTTGGAGACCTGCTGCGGATATGGGTACGAACCGGCGCGACACCTCCACGTGGCCCTCTCCTGGATTTTCAAGGTCCGAGGGGAAGATCCGGACACCGCCGCAACTGCGGTGCTCTTCGCGTTCCAAACCCTATCTCTCTGCTAGAGGTTTCCAGGGAACTCGAACGCTTATACAGAAAAGAAAACTCTTCCCGGATCTCCCGACAGCGTCTCCAGGTCATTTTGGGTTACCCCGACTTCTTTATGGCCTATCTCCGTTTCTGTCTGTTTGCGTCATGGCGACGGGTGAGCACCCCCGGAGGTGTGGCACGGACCGTCATCTTGATGTAGAGATGATCGGATAAGGTCTCTTGGTCCGTAACCACCCTCCAGTTGCGTATTTCGCGGGCAACAGGGGGGGTGGCCCAAGTCAGGTCCACCACCGATGTCCCCTGCCGCCGCACGCAGGTGCTCTCTCGGCCCGTATTTACCAGGGTCAGGCCGAGAACCGCCGCCCACGCTTCGATGACGGCGCCCCTCCAGTTTATCCGCGGGGGACCCCATAACGCTGACTTTGCGTTGTAGTTCCCCGCTATTATTACCCGGCCGGACGAGCAACCTCGGACGTGATCCTCAAGATCGGATAACAGTCGCTCGTACTCGGCACGGGTCCAGCTAGGAGGGGCATACACCGCCACTACGGAGATGGGCCCATAGTCTATCGCCACGTACCCTACCCCGGCCTTTCGAAAAGTGCACGGGGGGGGGACGTCGGCAGAACCCTCCATGTGATCGCGACGGAGCCCCCGCTATCCCCCGCCCAATATGGGTGATTCGGAGGGATGCGGTAAGGCTCCGCCACGATTCCCAAACCACACCCGCGCTCTGCCAGGGCCTGACAAAATAAGTCCTGGGCAGCGCGAGCGTGGTTCAGGTTGGACTGGAGGATTTTCAGGGCCATTTACATATACCCTGGTTCCGGACCCTCCAGTCCTTCCTCTCCTTTATCGTTTTGCAGGGCGGTATCCCCCGCGTCGTCCTCTATCTCCGCATCCATTGCGGTATCCTCTTCCTTGTCCTGGCCCTCGGCAAATGGACCTGGCGGAGGAATCTCCGCCTCTTGTTCCATCTCCATAGTCGTTGTGGGCTTTGAATCTTGAAGGGTCTTATCCCCCTCCTTCTTCCTCCTCGGGGGCCTTTGTTCTTTGGGGGGTTCCTGGGATGCCGGTACACCGGCTATCAGCTTGCCCCCCTGAGTGACCTCGAACCCCTTCACCTTGAGGTCATTGGTCTTTTTGGGCTTAGCGTAGTCCTTGCCCCCGGCCTTGGCCTTCTCTGGTTCCCCTCCTTTCGCGGTCGTGTTTCCCTTTTTCTTCTCTCTCTCTTTCTTCGCGGCCTTTCCTTTCCTGCCTGCCCTGCATGCGGGTCCCCCGATCCTATGATCGTGGGGGAGCCCTTTGCCAAGGCAGACCACACAGCACACCGGGGCCCCGCAGTCGCGGGCCGGGTGGCTTCCATCCCCACACCTGTAACAAGCTCCGGTGCGATCTGCCTCATTCCGACAGGTCACCCGGGTGTGTCCGAACTCCAGGCATTTGTAGCATTGAAGCGGCCTCTTTTCCAACATCACCACCTTTGCTGGAGACCATCCCAATGCTACTTTTCCCTCCTTTACGAGCTTGTTGGCCGCTGCCAACGGGTACTTCACTACTGTGGAGCATAGCCCGTTGGCCATAGGCCTGATCGGCCCCACCACGATGCTGGTGATGCCGATATCTCCCTTCTTTGCCAGGGCTTCGCCGATTTCAGTCTCAGTGACTGATTCCTCGAACCCTGATAATCTGAGATCAGCCGTCATAGTTGGGCGGCCTATTCTCACCCCCTCTTTGCCAATAAGGGCCTCCGCCATTTTGTCGGCCAGAGCGTCTGCCTTTTCAGCATTGCCCTGACCGGCAATCTCCAGGCTTAATGCCCCTGTTGCCGTGCGCCTGACGTTAGGAGGTCTCGTGATGCCGAGGCTCTCCAGGTCGACCTTCCTCCTGACAGTGCCCATGTGCTCGGCGTATTCGCCATCAGGGCACGTCAGCGTCACCGCTGCTGTTCGCGGTGTGCGCCTCTTCACCTTCTTGTCCTGCTGGGGAGGAGCAGAGGCAGCTTGGTTCTGTCTCTCCCCCCCAGACTTTCCTCCTTGCTCGGGTCTCCTCGCAGTGTTGTTGCTCGTGGCGTTCTTATTCCTCGCCGTCTGCTCCCGTGCTTGTGCCCGAGTCTGCATGTTTTTCTCCTTCTTCCTCTTTACCTGGGTCCATTCCCCGTCGGTCGTGGGTCTAGCGGCGGCCTGTGTGGCCTCCCTCCTTTGTACCTGAGGGGTCACTCTTTGTGAAGCCCTCGTAGGGACCGGAGCGGCCGTAGTGACAGAGCCGGTCTTTTGCCCCAGTATCCGAGACCAGGGTACCATTTCCCCGGTCTTCGTGGGAGCGGGCGGTGTCGGCTGTGTCTGCATCACGGATTTCTTTTTCCCCTTGCCTAGACGCACGCGACTAGCATGGTTGCTAGTCTCTTCTCCATTCCAGGGTCCTGTTCCATCCTCTTCGCCGGCACCATGGGACTAAGTTCCCTCCTTTTCCCCTGTAGGGGGGGTCGGAATACTGCCGGCTGGCCTTTGGCGTCTATTTCCCTTAGGACTTTCTCTCTCTTCCTCGAATTATCCCTCGGGTTGTCCACCGGATCTTCTTCCCTCGTCCGTATTTCCGGTTCCATCTCCATTTCTACCTCGGAGTTTATCGTCTCCTGGTCCTTTTCACCGATCTCTTCGTCACTCGAGGACATCAAGGGGTTTGGTTTCCTCTTCTTTGCCTCGCTCCTCCCCCTTGTTCTTGTCACTCGTGCCTCCGTCCTCTCTCCTTGTTGGGATTGTTTCCGCATCTCTTCAACTTGGAGACGTAGCTCTATCATCTCTTGCTGTGTTTGGAGATGCTGTGTTTTTACCTCATGTAGGTCCACCAGCTCTCTCTCTTGAGCGGCTATCCTATTGCGGAGTGTCTCCATCTCCGCATCCCTTTCACGACCCATTACTGGGTTCTCGTACCTTTGTACGAGTAGCGTTAAGGCAGCCTTAATAGTAACCGCGGACCTGTTCAGCCTACCCCTGTACTCGCCTTTTAGCGAGTTGGATTTTTCCGTGACCAGGTCAACGCCATTGACCGCCTCCAGGATCGCCGCTGGGAGTTCTTCCAGTGGGGCGAATTTTAATTCCTCCATTGCCTTTATCTCTTCCACCTTTCTGCTTTGGGAAAGGTTTGCGGGGGAGAGTGCGTTTTTCAGGGCTCTTAGCTCTCTGGTCCTCTCCATGAGCTCCGTCTGTGCGTCACGAAGCATCTTTAAGTAGTAATCGCTTTTTGTCGTTGGACGACCCCTACCTCCCTCCTTTCCGACGTCAGCCAGTGAGGGACAATAGTCCCTTCCTACTTCTTTATCAACCAGCTTTATCGTCTGGCTGATCACTCCTCTGGCTGCCGCGACCGTTTCCTTTGAGAGCTTCACGGGTCCATCCTTCTCCTGTTCCCCTTCGCTCCCAATCTCCACGACGTCGTCATCCAACTCGTTTCCTCTCTCCGAGTGGCATCGTCGAACGCGTCCGCATCCGTGTCCGACTCCTCCCCGCTCTCTCTCCGCGATCTCGATCTCACCGAGTCCGCAGAGTCCGAGTCGGATTGCTGCCCGGCTGGTAGTCTGCCTCTTTGGCTGCGTCCCCTCTTCTTCTTTTCCTTGCTCCTGTCCGTGGAGCGCCCTCCTCTCGTGCTCGAGCAGCTTGAAGCCCTGGTCTTCGCTCTCTCGACGCTCTCCTTCCTATGAGCACTCGTGCCTTTGTGCGTATTTGTACGCGACCGCGTCTTGGCGGCGTTTCCGTCCCCGTACTCCCTGAGCTCGTCTGTTTAAGAGGGGTTGAATTCTGCATGACATAAACTCTCCCTAGACCCCCTGCGGCTCTACCGGCCAGGGCGTGCCCTCACCGATCGGCCCAACATGGACCGACCGGGCCCCGAGTTCCCCCGGGGGGCCGGCTACACCACTACCCCAGGAATTGTGGCATGGTTCGCCCATCTGGGGTAGGTCCCTTGGTCTGCCCCTTACTCACCCGCGGGCGAGGCCCATCAAGGAGCCACCGCACCGCGAGCTTTCGGGGGTCCCTCACCTCTGACAGTGGGGGCACCGCAGGGGGCGTCGCCACACACGGGAGAGAGATCCCCCCGCCGTTTAGGGTGCAGGAGGCCGCATCTCCTCCATCACCCCTCCCGACGGGGGGAACAGCTTAAGAGCCCGGGTCACCGGCCGAGGTAACCTCCGCACCGGCGACCCTTATACCGCTTGTCGACAGACTTATGGTAGGGAGAGCCCCCACCATACATCTCCCGCGCGCTAAGCCAACGGGGGCGGATCCGGCCGAGCCATGCTCGATCCCCCCTTCCGCCGCTGCCCGCGGGAGGCCAGGGCACAGGATGCTCCCCCAGGTGAGGCGGTCATCTGTCGACGAGCCTCTACTCGCGCGGTCGGCCCTTACGTCCGACCGCCAGACCCGCCGGCCCCGACCTCGGAAGATGTCCGAGCGGCCCGACGGGTCTCCCACCCAGGTCGCCTCGGCCCCGACCTCGATGTACGTTCGAGCGGCCCGAGACGACCCTCCACACCGGCAGGACCGTGGGTCCACGACCCTGGTGTGCAAGCCGCCGATGCGGGCCTCTCCTCCGGTCAGCCCGGCACCACGTACCGAGCCAGCCCGAAAGAGGGTTACCCTCTCTCCCCCTGCCGGAGCACCGGCGTGCAATGTGGTAAATGAGAGGGGGTCTTCCCGCTCCCTCGGCGAGACGGCATCCCTGCCCGCCTCGGGAACGGGGAGAACTGTAACCCTCCCCAAACCCCCACGGGCACACCTTCCCTGACCCTGCCGGAGCACCGGCGTGCAATGGGCAGGGAAGGGGCCTATCCCCAGTGGTTTTTTTTTCGAGGTTTTCCATCCTCTAGGTCGGCGGGTGGAGTATAAACTCCTCCCTAACGGTCCCGACCGACCGGGCGTTTGAAGTCAGGGTCGCCATCCCCTACCGGCTGTTGGAATCTGGGTGGCCAAAGCCAGACCCAGATTCCTAAGCAGGGCAGCCGGTCCCCCGGTTTTCTGTCAGGGTTTTCCTTCCCTTAGGAGGGTTGGGAGAGCAAAGGCTCGTCCCTCACGGCTCCGCCCGAGCCGGACAGTTATTTATAGAGGTAGTCTGCCTCGCGAGTCCCGAAGGACTCCCCGGTCCTCGCCAGTTCGAAAACTGATGAAGATTACGGTACTGACGTGCTCGGGTACCCCGGGTGCGCAAAACCCGTAGTGGGGAAGGCTCCTAGGGACTCCTAAGAGTCCCCGGTGGCCTCCCCCACCCCCTGAGAAATACATTTAATTAGCTGTTTCTTAAGGTTTTAAAGGTCGTTGTTTGTACAATTGAAACCTAAATACGTTATTATACACGTTGAAATGTGGCAATATGCTATTTTATTTTTATAATTTTTTTATAACTATGTACATTAATCATTTTAGTCTTCGTAAAAGACTTTTCTAAATATTTAAAGAATTATTTGCACCTATTTTCATCAAATTCTTATCATTTTTAACAGAGCTCGGGAAGAAGCAGTTGGCTCCGCCTATAGAAACCCTATAAGAGACTGGTCATAGGACAGCCAGTTTTGATTGGTCCGCCAGTTTTGTCAAAAGCAAGAGAAATAGAAAAAGAAAGATAGAAAAGAGATAGAGAGAAAGAGAAAGCGATAGTAAATATATATTTTTTCTCTCGCAGGATTTTGACAAAATGGCCAGTCTTTTATTATAGGGTCTCTAGCTCCGCCTATTCTCCTTACCTCGTCGTCCCGCGCGCAGTGAGATCCCATTTTTAAAAAGACGCGTCAACAATAGTATCTCATGGGTGACATGGAAAGCTATTGTTTACAAATGATACGCACCTGAGCCTCGAGCTCGTAGACTGTGCGCGGGTCGACGAGATAAGGGGGATAGCGCTAGGCGGAGCCAACTGAAAATCGGACGAGAAGTACATTTCTTGCCGAGCTCTGATTTTTAATATGCTTTCGAGAGTTACTCGTACATTACAAGTGTCGTAACGTTTTTTCTATGTTGCCCCTGTATAAGAGAGAGATAAGAGTATAATTTCAATAATTAATTACTCGAGAACCATGCAGACAATTTGTCTTCAACTTTGGCATAGTCGACAGATTCACATAGACGAATATTTTTCATAAATTTGAACTAATTCTTATTATATTGATTTGAAAAACCAACCTCTTTAAGACATTACTTAGGACGGTCTTGAAATAAAAACCGGCTATGAATTAGGGATGGGCGATATAGCCCGGTAGTATCGATATATCGTATCGATACGTATCGTCAGCCGTAGTATTGATACACCTAAATATCAATCAAAAAAGTATCGATATTACCAATATCGATACAAAAAATCGAGTTTTATAAAGCTCAGGTTTCAAAGTAAAAGTATATAATACAGTAATATCCATTAATCGAGTTTTTCTTAAGTAGATAAGCTAGTGTAGGAACTATATATACCCAACTAATTATACTAATTATACCCAAAAAGACTGGATTAATAAACATATAAGTTTTAAAAGGAAAAGAGGTAAAATAAAAAATACAACTTTCTTGATTGTAATAAATATATATATTATAAGGATATTTTATATATAAAGGATATTTCACGTATACATATTATAATATTATTAAAATAACCTATTATTAAAAGACATATTATTAAAGTAACATAAGGATATTTCACAAATATAAGCATGTTTTGCAAATATTATAATGTTTCACAAATGCCAATCCTCGATCGACAGCGAATTTAAAAATAATAATTGTTGCAAATGTTGCCCAGTTAGCCGATTTCTTAAATCATTTATAATATTTCCTGCTCGAGAAAACAAACGTTCGGACGGAACAGACGTTGCTATAATTGTTAAATAACGCTTGGCTAGTTTTGCTAATGAAGAATGTGGATGACCTTGCCAGTATTTTAACGGACATTCATTGATATTAATGGGTACCTGATTAAGATAATATCTAAACTCTTCGGGCATTTCATTGTTCGTAGTATTAGAAGAAATATATTGTTTAGATTTGTGTATTAATGTTTCATGATAAGCCCAAAAAACATCGTTTTTATTTGCAGATTGATACTCAAAATTACTTTCCTGCTGTTTATGTACATTTTCTTTATTCGCAATGTTTAAAATATTTGTTATTTTGTTTATTGCATGACAACATGCAATTCTATCTAAAAAATGAATTTTTTTAAATCTGGGATCCAGAATAGTAGCTATCGCAATAAGAGATTTTTCTTCGATATTTTTAAATCGTGCCTGCAATTCTTGTGTCAAAACTTTTTTCATGTGACACCCTACTTCACTGGTAGGTTTGCATGATTCTAGCTGATTTGCTAATGTATGTATTATTGGTATAACTTGACTACCAGTAACGTACATTTCACCAGAAAATATAGTTGTTGCTGTTTTAAATGGTTTTAACAATTCCATGAACTCTTTTATAGTTTGCAATTCCAATGCAGATAACATTGATGGAGCTGTAGGATGTTGCAAAAGAATAAGTCCAATTTTATCTGATAATTGGATAAATCGTTCAAGCATGTCAAAAGTGGAATTCCACCGCGTTTCAACACTTTGAATTAATGTTAAGTGGGAATGTTCTCGCAACAAATCCGAAAGAAGAACACTCTTTTTAAAGAGAGTTACAATAGATTTAACTTTTTTGCACAATGCACTGACAATTGTATCTTCTTCTATGATTTTAGCGAGGACCAAATTTAATGTATGCGCGTAACAACCTAAAGATTTTTTTTCTTCAAAACCATCAATTATAGCTTTTTTGATGTTAGACGCATTATCAGAAACGACAACAACTATACTTTGTAATGAAATGCTCCATTTTTCAACTATTTCGAGCAGCCACTCTTTTAAATTATCGGATATGTGCCTATCATTTAATTCGGTGACGCCTATCATAACAGTTTTTTGATTACAATTTATGTGATAGTGTGCAGTTACTCCGAGGTAACTCTTTGTATGTGAGTCTGTCCAAATATCTGTCGTAAGCGCTATGTCATCTACATTTGACAATTCCTCTTTTATTAAATTTGATAAATAAAAATATTTTTCTTCAATTAGCGAAGTTATTACTTTTCTACTTGGAACGATGTATAACGGACTCACACATTTCATAAAGGTCTGGAACCCTTGTTTCTCCACTGTAGACAAAGGCATATTGTCCTTTGCGATCATAAATACAAGTTTGTTTGTGATGTCCGAAGCTTTAGATCCTCTATCTGAAAAGCAATTAAACAGTTATTTTTTAATATAAAGATATGAAAGTAGTAATTAAAGAGATACTAATCAAACTATCACAACTACATTTACGTTAAAAGACTTTAGCAGAATTAATATCAAAACAACCAATTTAAAATGCAAAACAATATAATTCAAGTGATATCTTCTTTTTATATAAGATATACTTGGTATAAAATGGTAAAGCTTACATACCTAGGAATGACTTTTGTTTAAAAAATGCGTTTTCCAGTCTCGGTTGTTTAATTTTGCGTTGTTTAAGGTTGCATAATTTTGATGAATTTACACGTACAGATGATTTCGAACTTGTCGACGGAGATAGTGTTAGTTGTTCATCATCGTCTTCTTCTTCTTCTTCATGTGCAATATCTTCACTTGGCTATTAATAAAACAATTTTCGTATTATAATAAAATTATAATGCTAAAATTTTCAAATATTCAAGAGTACTTTTTTTTAAATTTAATTTCCCATTTTATTTCCCATTTTTAATCTCTCTATATAAATTATCTTAACATATTTTATTTTTTATAAAAATTTAGAAATATTACTATTTCTTTCCGTTTTTGGGGCTTGTCAGAAGACTCAGAAGTGTTTACCATCTTATCATAAATGTCTGGATGCTTTCGTTGTAAATGATATCGTAAATTGGTCGTGTTCCCACAGGTTTTTATGAATTGTGGGCACACCCTGCATGCTGCGCCTTCTGAGCCTTTTATAAAATGCTTCCAGAGAGTACTCTTTGGTGGCACTAAAACACAAAATATAGTAATTAATAAAATAAAATAAAATAAGTATTACAATACAATTTTAAATCTAAAAAGTCTAAGGATAAGTTAAATTGGATAAAATTATTTTAATAAAGGAACAATGGAAATAGATGCATACTCTTTTTAGGGATAATATACACAACAAATGTGAAGGATGTGTTCTGATGAAGGAATGAAAATCAAAACTTCTGATCTTCTTACCAAACCAAGCAATACTGAAAAAGCAAAACAAATACATTAAACACATGCAAATAATTTATGAGTCTTTCTTTTTAATAATAACTATGAGAAACACATAAGAAATTTAGGGCCATTGGGCCGGTATTGATAGGAGTCTCTGAAATTTGCTTCTTTTTATAGGGAGAGCAGATATATTTTAGGATGCGTAAATTTCAGTTTCAGCATGAATAAAAAATACAAACCTTCCTTAACCTACATGGAAGTGAGCAGATCTTTTGATATCGTTAAAAGAAAACAGTTTCCACGTGATTTTATCAGGACTCTCTCTACATGGCGTTTTTCTGCACTTTAGCGTAGACAAATTTAAGATAAAAATGAACTTACGGTAATTCAGTGGTGTCTTGTCTTCTAATTCTCCGCGTTCGCACCGGTAATTGTTGTAATTAGGCTGTGGTTCACTTAGCGGTTCACATTGTTTTATGGGCCTTATGGCTCCAACAGCGGCAATAGCCAACACGATGTATGTAGTTATATACATACGATGCAACAGGCCTAAACAGGCAGCAACAATACGCGACACGCGACACGCGACACGCGACGCACGATAATGGCTCCTGGCTCCTGCCTCCTGCACACAGAACGCGGAAACGCATGTCGCGCGGCAAGAGAAGCGACACGGTAGCCAACCTTCTGGTTCTTGGTTCCTACGATTGAGCGGCATATTGATTGGTTACCGCGTCGCTTTTTGCCGCGCGGCAAGAGTTTCCACGTTTTGCACGTTTCCGCGTTTCCGAAACAAATGTATATCGAATATCGATATAAGAGAATTTTATATCGATATACTAAAATATCGGTACCTGAATTATCGATGTTTTATATCGATATTTTAGTTCAATAATATCGATATTACGAATATCGATACTGTATCGCCCATCCCTACTATGAATACCGGCCATATAGCATGGTCTGAAAGCAAAAATGATGTGATCATCTTAAAGAAGCTTAAATCTTCTCTAGCGGATTTTTGATTTGTGCATATTTTAAGAAAATAGTGGCTCACAGTGGGCTAAAACGGCAATCTAGCTGGACAAATATAGTAATTTTGGTTTTATCTTTAATCAAATGTTCTCAAGTGTTTTAAAATAGAAAGTAAACTTGTACAATGTATATCAACTTAATTTGATCTTTAAACAAATGTTCTCAAATATTCTAAAATAGAAAGTTAAACTTGTACAATGTATATCAGTCTAATTTTATAACATTTAATATACAGAGTGTTTCCAAAAGACCATTTACTAACTACACAGCGCTATTCCTTATAAAAAAATTGAGTTTTGAGCTATTTTTTAATGCTTAATAAAGCAGTAGTAATTACTGAAAAGTGTACAGAGCCATAACAAGATGTTAGTATCGTAAACTTTAATTAAATAAAAACTTAACAAACATTTTGGTCTATTATTAGACTATTTTCAGTGTGATAAATTCATGATAAATTCGATAAAAATCAAGAAACTATGAAAAACCATAGATAGATGTCAATATCTGAAAAACGCTATATGTAGGAAATAGGCATTTGGCGGCAACTAATTTTAAAGGATAAAAATCAGAAATGTGTAAGGAATAATGCTAGCAGTAAAATGACGGCGGCATTCCGCAGCACATTTTTGACGTAGAACTACGTCTTTCCCGGAGGGGGGGGGGGTAACTTCGGGTGCACGACTGCAACGTTTTCTTGCAACGTTTTCTTGCAACGTTTTCCGCGAACTACTTATTTGTTAATAGACCGAATTTTAAAGAATTATATATGAAACAGGGGTAGAATTTTCCGGGAATGGCGGTGGTGGGGTTATTCTTGCAACGTTTTCTTGCAACGTTTTCTTGCAACGTTTTCCGCGAACTACTCATTTGTTAATAGACCGAATTTTAAAGAATTATATATGAAACAGAGGTAGAATTTTCCGGAAATGGCGGTGGTGGGGTTAATTTTCTTGCAACGTTTTCTTGCAACGTTTTCCGCGAACTATTCATTTGTTAATAGATCGAATTTTAAAGAATTATATATGAAACAGGGGTAGAATTTTCCGGGAATGGCGGTGGTGGGGTTAATTTTTCGATACCGATTTTTTTTTAACCGGTTGCGTAGTTTTTTTGTTATATTTTCGCAAATAGTAATCGTAGAGTAATAAATAAGTTGTCATTTGATAGCTTATATAGTCTCATTTTCTCTCTAAAGTCTATAAAGTCTCCAAAAGGGGTTACCGATTTTTTTCTTGCAACGTTTTCTGCGAATTACTCATTTGTTAATAGACTGAATTTTAAAGAATTATATATGAAACAGGGGTAGAATTTTCCGGGAATGGCGGTGGTGGGGTTAATTTTTCGATACCGATTTTTTTTAAACTGGTTGCGTATTTTTAGTTTTCGATGCCAATTTTAGTAAAATTGCTAATAATGAAGGGGTTATCGATTTTTATCTAAAAAATATAGAAATTGGTAACCCCTTTTGGAGACATTATAGACTTTAGAGAGAAAATGAGACTATATAAGCTATCGAATGACAACTTATGGGTTAATTTTTCGATACGGGTTAATACGGGTTAATTTTTCGATACCGATTTTTTTTAAACCGGTTGTGTAGTTTTTTGTTATATTTTCAAAAATAATAATCGTAGAGTAATAAATAAGTTGTTATTAGTGTTAAGTATAAATTTTTTGCAGAAATCGGTAACCCCTTCCCCGATTCTCGCCAAAGCAAATCGATTACCCTTTCAATGATCTTCGCCAAATTCAATACCAACCTTCCTTTAATGATGATATATAAGAATACATGTATAACTTATACTTTATTTAAGCATAAATCGGTATCTTCTTTACCCTATTTTTATGAAACCAGTACTAAAATTTTTTTAGAAAACAAAGCTAAATAAAAAAAAATAAACGGGCACAGTAACAACTGTGCCGCAAACAACGTAGAACTACGTCAACTGTCACTATTTCATGTTAAAGTATTCAGCGAAGGAAAGTAGACGTAGGGCTACGTCAACTGTCACTATTATTTAGATTTAGCGAAAGACAGTTACTTCGAAGTACGTCTACTTTCCTTCGCTGAATACTTTAACATGAAATAGTGACAGTTGACGTAGTTCTACGTTGTTTGCGGCACAGTTGTTACTGTGCCCGTTTATTTTTGTAGACCTTCTTAAGTTTCATACTTAAGAAATTTTATAATTAAAAATTGGCAATGCAGTTTGACTTAAAATACCGCTGTTATTAAAAAATTATTCTAAGATTTGTTAATGGAATTAAAAAATATATACTTTTTTCTATATTTATCTAATTTAAAGTTTCCCTGTTCGTTTCGAGCGCTACAAAAGTAATGATTTAATGTTTTGCGGGATGACATTTATATGACTTATTCAAATGATTGTTATAACAGAACTACAAGTATATATAGTAAATATATTGTAGAAAATAAACTATCAGATATCTTTCTTAAAAATGTAATCATTTATTTAAAAAAATATTAATCTTTAAAAAATGACTTTTGTCCAGCTAGATTGTTATTTTGGCACATTGTGTGGCTGTTTGAAAATAATTTCTCTCTTATTAACGAAAATATTAGATATGCATTTGAAATAATGCACATCTTTAATTATATGTAATAATGAGTAATAAAAATATTAATCCTCAGTTGTCACAAGGAGTCAAAGTGACTCCAGACTATTTTTTTTTATTAAAATAACATATCTTAAAAGTATTATGCAAAATTTTGAGCAAAAAACAGAAAAATAAAAGTTATGATTTTTTTCAGGAATTTACATTTTTGTAACATAATGCTCAAAAAGTTATTTTTTATCACAAAAACACATTCTACAATGTTTAAACTTAATTCTAGAATTTTTTACGATTCACTTGAACTGTTTTTTTTAACAGCAGCTGCTTAAAAATAGGCTGGGGTCAAATTGACCCCGTGTGACAAACGTATTCGAAAAAAGAGGTGTGATAACCGAAGGTTCAATGTAATGAATTGAAATCCAATATAATACTTTTCTGCTTTTTTATAGAAATTTTAAAAATTTTGTAAAATGTTTGCAAATTTTACATGTTATGTCGTATTATAACGGATTTTGCATCGTTACATTTAAATTATTATTTAAATTATATTTATTATTTTTTTTTAGGTTATTCTCTTTATTTCCTAGGAAATATATCCTCTTTATTTCAGGATATATTTAAATTGTGGTAATATATATAATATAATTGTGGTAATATATATAACTATTGGTATTGGTGGTAATATATATCTTTATATTGTGACGTTGCAGTTTCGCTGCATCGTTGCAGCGCCCCGCCGCCGTCACAAGGCGCGGGTTTCGCGACCTTTTTCACGCCCGAGGACGGTTCAACGAATCGATGCGAGATCTCCAGGGGCATATATAATTGCGTTACGATATTCTGATCCTTTTTGTTATATTTTGAATTATTGCGTGGCGCCTCACCGAGCCGAGACCCGGAGTTTTCTGAGAGGATGCAGAGGAAGCGAAAGCGGAGTCGACGAAAAGGACAAAGGCGAGAAATCGGACGACGGAAAGCGGATCGAAGCGACAACTCGCGGGCCGCCGAGAGCGACGGAGCGCAGGAAAACACGCGCGCGGCGCGTGACACAGCGGCGGGCGGACCCATAATGGCAGGGCCCCGGGACGCCGGGGCTAAATCAGCTCACCTGCCCTCCTCGCACTACCGACCGGATTCCGGGATGGTTGGCCACCGTTCCCGGACCAGAAAAGGGAGGAAAGCAGAGGCAATCACGTCCCGTCCGCTGCCGGGAGGGATCCCGAAAATCGCCGCGCGAACGAAGGGCCGTTGAGCGCCCTGCGAAAAGCCGTGATTAACGGCCCTGCGCGAGGATACACCGCGAGCCTGCGAGCTCATCCCCTATTGGTCCGCGCTATAGCGTCGCGGGGCCGCGTACGCCCGGGGTGGGGTGCGCTATCGATTCCGCCATCGAGCGAAATTTCGGGAGCATTCTTGGATCGTCCTCGATAACCGACGCACGTCGGAAGTTAAGTCGCGGTACTCTCTTCGCACTTGAGTCGCATTCGGAGTCTAATACGACCCCCGGCAGCTATCTTCTCGACCCTTGGGACGACGGCGAGGATCCTCGGGAGAGAATCAGCCCACGGTGAGGTTGCCTCGGTAACGTTCTATGTAAAGCCACGACACCGCTCCCCGGGTCGCGCTCTCGCTCGGGAATATTCGCGATAATTAGCGTATTCGCCGACAAGGCGTATTTAGCGATCGATAGCGAGAGCGAGGGGCACCGGAATGGTCTCGTGGCCGTGGGATCGCGATCGGAATCTACGAACTCCTGGAGATCGCGGTAGGCGCGTCAATAACGACGTTCGATATTGCGAGTACGCCATTTCTCGCGCCCTTCGCGTTCACGACCGCGTGTCTCGTTGTGCGTAGTATTTCGCCCGGTCGAATCTTGGATTCCGCACGCGATATTAATTGCATCAGACGGTTATTCGCGTTGGTTTGATTGCGTACTTGCGATTCGCGTCCGGACACTTAGATTATCCTCGCGATATCGGCTGCGTTGAGATATTATTCGCGTTAGGATGTTGTTCGCCTTAAGATCCCATTCGCGTCGACCTAATATGGCGTCTCGTTATTACTCGCGATAATTCCGTAATCTTTCTCGCGTTAATTCGAATATTTCGCGTTATGCCGAGTGTCTCGGCGCCTCATTTTTCGCGTTGGACGATCGCTGACGATCGCGGGTGTTGCGTTCGATCAGACTCACTTGCGTTAACCTCAGTTTCCTGCGTTAGGATAAATCGGTAATTTCGCGTTAGTTATAGTATTGCTTGCGGTAATGCCGCATACTTCCTCGCGTTAGAATCGTGTTTCGCGTTACGTCGAGCGCCTCGGCGCCTTATTCTTCGCGTTAGGATATCCTCGGCGATATCACACCTTGCGTTCGTTCCCTCTTGCGTTGGGACGTTACTCGCGTCACGTTCGTTCTCTGCGTTAGTTTAAGATTATTCCCTGCGTTAGATTAAGATTATTACTTGCGTTGGATTAAGATTGTTTGGTGACAGAATCCCTGCACGGGTTTGGACCTTGCGTTCACGCGCTCCGAGCGTAGCGCACTATCATTTCGCGGCATTTCACGCTATTATTTCGCGTTCATTATGTCGTATTCGGTCGTAACGTGCGCCGATGTTCTACATTATTTGTCAGTTTAATACTCTTATTATTACCTGCGTAGTTTATATGACTTGGACGATCTTGTGAGTTTGAATCTCTCCTGATATTATTTTGCTTAATAACGACGCCTTCCGCGCGTTTACAAATTTTCTTCATTCTCCGTGTTTTCTGGCGTCTGCGTTACTATCGTTTTGTTATTTGGAAATTGACGCCCGCGTTATCAACCGCGCCATCATTTTTCTTATTAGTGAATGCCATCATGGCCCTTGTTCTATTACCTAATAAATGTTGCTCTTTAATTGTTACTGACTGAGTTAATAATTCACATGTCACCCCGCCAAGTACCGCGCTGCCCTCCCTCAACCCCGCCCTGCTATTAGGTCGAGCTAGCCATCCCCTTGCACACCGACTTATTTCGTTTTGCGTCTCGTTTTTGGTTTTTCGCGATTTCGTGGACGCGAATTCACGCGTCTAGCGCCCAACATTAAAATCGTTTCGCGGAGTGTCGGAGGTGCGAGAGAATCACCGGAGAGGCCTATCATCCCGCTCTCCTTTCCCCTTTTGATCCGGCACACGCCCCGGACCGCTCCGGGAGTGAAAAAGTCGTGACAATATATATAAATATATAAAAATTCGTGTGTAAATAAATAATCAAAAATATAATAAAAGTATAATAAAATATAATAAAATCAACATGTACGATAAGGAACAGTTGCTTAATATTTTAAGTGATGAAAAATACAGAACTATAGACAATGATGGTAAAGTTTTTCCACCATCTCATGCCGTTTATCGCTCTATATCTGAGACGATTATAAATAGTAAGTCCCACGTAACGCCAAAACACATTTATACAATTTTGAAAAATGACAGAAGTGGCATGTACAGTGCTGTATTGAAAGCATTTGGAATTGATAAAAGAGATACATACGATGACACTAAAGACAATTCTTATAATATAAATAACAGTTCTGCTTGCGAGAAGGCAGTGAAAAAGTTTCAATTATTGATTTCAGAAGAAAAGTGGGCACAAATAAAGCCTAATAGAACAAAAAACACATGTTCTAAACAACGAAAACGTAATTACGTATCATTTCAAGCAGGAAAATGGACCCACATTTTTGCAGATAAAATATGGCATCAGAGTAAAATACCATGCGCATTCACATTTAAGCGTGGAAAAATATATAAAAATAGCGATGCTAAATGCTATGCAACATTTAGAGGTAGTTGCAACGAATGTGGTGCAAAACTTGTGGGCACTTTATTTAGTAAGCCCGTGAAAGGAATTGATGTAATTTTTGAGTGCACGCTGAGAGATTTTTCTGCAGAAGTTATTCATTAAAAAAAAGACAATTAAGAGGTGAATTGCGAGAAAGAATTGCAACTGAGTTGGTAAGTGGCAATAAAAATGCCAACGTATGGCGTAATGAATAAGCCAATAAAATAATGACATTTGGCGATGATATCCCACCAACTTTATATAATACGACAGTTTTGCGCAAAGCTAAACAAGAGGAAATGGATAAACGTTTACAGCTGGAAAATACAGATCCATTAAAAAATTTACAAATCGCAAAACACATTAGATGTGCTGGTATTATCCATAGTATAGGAATGGATCCTTTTTATTGTATGTACTGGACTCAAGAGCAACAGCTTATGTACAAAACAGCCCATAAAGATAAGAACAGTCTTATGGCAATAGATGCTACAGGAAGTATAGGAAAGAAATTACGTCTTCCTAATGACAAAAAATCTCAACATTTATTCCTATATGAATGCGTTTGCGCTTCTAAACTTGGCAATTTTCCAGTTTTCCAAATGGTATCCGCAAAGCATGATGCAGCCATAATAAGCTATTTCTTTTCGAAAATTATAAGAAATGGTGCTCCGAAACCTCGAATTGTCGCAACGGATTTTGGAAAGGCAATTTTAGTTGCTGTTGCTCGCATATTTGCAAATTGTAATAATTTAAGTCATTATTTGCAAGTATGTTATAAGATTATTAATGATAATAATACAGATAATCCATCATGTTACATGAGACTAGATGTGAGCCATTTTATAGCTAAGATTGCTAAATGGGATTGTCTAAGAGGCAGGGCGATTAAAATACGCCAATTTTTCCTAAGATGCTTAGGAAAATTATATCAGATGGATCCCAGCAAACCAATATGTAACTGTTATGTAACTTAGGGAGCACATGGAAAGAACAATGTTATATTTCATAGTTATGTAGATGAGATGTAAGTATTACATAACTTTGAGAGCACTTTAGACAAACAAAGTTATATTTCTTTATTACGTATATAACTCATAAGAGTTATTTAAAAATGTAATATAACACACACGTAACTCGAAATACATAACATAAATATAACAACCGTTAACTGTCAGCAATATGACAAATGTTATGTTACTGATATCGAATATATTATAAAAAAGATTTTCTTTTTCCTTCTTTCTTCCATATATTATGCGAAAGGGATATGCGAGGGATATGTGCATAAAATGACTAGGCTATACTGAGAAGATATGCAGATAGAAACATTAAATTTCGTAATATATCTATATCTATCTCAGCGAGTTGGAAGGAGAAGGGAATATATCCGGGTGACGAGATGAGCGCGACGGCCGCGCGTCGCGGCCTGTTATTGGTCGCTTGAGTTAAGGATAGGCGCCGTGGCGCTTTGCGCAGGAAGAAGCGCACTAATTGGTGGGTTAGCGAGGAGACCTGATTTTCGGGTGTACCAGGTGTGGTACTTTGGTCAGGGACCATCTGTCCCTGCAGCTGATGCACCGTCCGCGATTTCCTCACCCAGCCGTCTGTCTTCGACATACCTGGGACAGTAAGTCGGGCATATCGCGCCCGTCCGGGACCTCGGGGTCTTTCGCCGCTGCCTCCGCTTCGTGCCTCTGCGCTGGCATTGCCCGCCGGCAGATTTGATTTACCGCCTCGTCCGACAGTCGGCGCAGGACCACGATCGGTGACCCCGCGCGCGCTGGTCGCGACACGAATGAGCACGGTCTCAAGGATTATTTACTTTTTTTACCTCTACTTTCAACTTTTATATCTCTTTGTCTCTGTACATCCCACGTACCCCATTACCGACTATACATTTTCGGAAAGAACAACTCGTTTTACCCTTATTATAAATACCATTGCGGTTTAAAAATTTTGAATACGACCCGAATTATTAATTAATTAATATTTACATGAAATTTTTCTATATTTTTGAAATTATTTTTAATGTATCTATATATATAAAATATAATGTCTGTATGTATGTATGTATGTATGTATGTTCTTTATACACTCTTGAACTATTTGACCGAATTTTTACCAAAAATATATGAAATAGGGGTAGAATTTTCCGGGGAGTGTTATAGAGTGTATAGTTTTTTGTTACCGATCTTTTTGGGAACCGGTATCCGAAATTTTTCCAATTTTTCGGGAAATAATTGACCGAATTTCAAAGAATTGTATGTAAAATAGGGGTAGAATTTTCCGGGGAGTGGCATAAAGTGTATAATTTTTCGTTACCAATTTTTTTGGAAAACGGTATCAGAAATTTTTCGAATTTTTCGGGAATTAATTGATCGAATCTTAAAGAATTGTATATAAAACAGGGGTAGAATTTCCCGGGGAATGTTATAAACTGTATAGTTTTTTGTTACCGATTTTTTGGGAACCGGTATTCAAAATTTTTTCAATTTTTTGGGAAATAATTGATCGAATCTTAAAGAATTGTATATAAAACAGGGGTAGAATTTCCCGGGGAGTGCTATAAGTGATATATTAAAATTTTTATTACGAAACAATTTAAGCGTTCCAGTTGATTGTAGGACATTAATGAAAACACCACGTAATACATTTTCACAAATAATAAAAATAAATGACGGAAAATATATTCACTTTGGACTAGCAGAAGGTTTGAGACATTCGATTAAAATATATTTCCAAACATTGTATCCAGCGGAGCTGAAAGTAAATATTAATATCGATGGTTTACCTATATCAAAAAATTCAGGTAGTCAATTTTGGCCGATCTTAGGTGCTATAGTTGCAGATTTTTATACTGAACCATTCATTATAGGCATTTATCATGGTAATACGAAACCAAAAGATGTCGATGTTTTTCTAAAACCATTTGTAGAAGAAGCAAAACCCATTCTTGATACCGGTTTGAGTATTAATAAAGTGATTATTCGTATTAAATTAAATGCTATAATATGTGATGCTCCAGCAAAGTCATTAATTTGTGGTATTAAAGGTCACACAGGTTATTTTAGCTGTACTAAGTGTATACAAGAAGGTGAATTTATCCACAATAAAGTCGTATTTTTAGAACAAAATTCAACCTTGAGAACGGATCAGTCATTTCGAAGTAGACAGCATGAAAAACATCACGCTGAAAAATATTTAACTCGACCAACAATTATAGAGACTTTAGACATTGGAATGGTTTCAGACGTTCCCTTAGACTGTATGCATCTTATTTTTCTTGGTGTAAGTAAAACAATACTTCGAATTTGGATTAAAGGTGCAATAAATATACGATTGACTGCCGTTTTATTAGATAAAGCTCAACAACGTAACAGCAAATTAAAAATGTTTATATCCATAGAATTTGCACGTCGTCCAAGGAATTTGCTGGATCTAGATCAGTGGAAAGCGACCGAATATAAACTTTTTGTACTGTATACAGGAATAATTATAACAAAAAATGTGCTACCTACCAAGCTGTACATACACTTAACCTGTCTATGCGTTGCTGTAAGAATTGTATCGAATAAACAATATAAGCATTTGCTTGATTACGCACAATCTCTTTTTGAATATTTTGTTCGAAAATTCCGCGAGTATTACGGAGATCAATATTTATCACACAATGTGCATAATTTACTACATATATGTGAGGATGTTAAACGGTTTGGAACAATCGATTCTTATTCTGCTTTTAAATTTGAAAACTACTTGCATACAATAAAAAAATCGTTAAAAGTTAGTCGCAAACCTCTAGAACAAATAGCTAATAGAATTATAGAAAAGAGAAACATTGAAAAAAGCTTTTCAAATCCTCCAAAAGATTATCCAATAATTCATTATAATAAAAATAAGACGAGAGTAAATAGGGTAGAATTTGATGGATTTATCTTATCGTCCAAAAATTGCAATAACTGTTGTATTCTGACAAACGGTACAATTGCTACAGTAAATGATATTTATTTACAAAATAATATTCTATACTTTAGAGTAAAGCAACATCTCTCTATTAAACCATTCTTTATTTCTCCATGTGATTCAACGCTGGTAGGAATTTATGAGTTATCTGGTAGTAAAGCAGATTTTTCATATGCAATTGTTACAGCTGACGAAATTTGACGTAAATGTTTAAAACCAGATAATGTTATGTCTTCTGATGATAATTCAAGTATAGTTATTAGTTTATTGCATTAAATCTATAACAATAACGAATAAAACGTACGTCTGTGTTCGTTGATTACATTAATATAATGTATTTCTTATTGTACTATTTATACTCTTCGTGCGATTTATTATATAAATATATATACATATATGATTGTACTGAAGATATCACACTGTGAGTCGAAATGAGCTTTCCGTATGCGGTTGTACAATTTCCCAAAGAAGGGACGTACTCGGAAATTCCGACTTCGTGGCTTACAAAAGATTGTACTCGATGTAGATGGCCAACAACTAAGAATGCTACCTTCTTTATAAAAAAAAACAGTCCACCAGAGGCTGATTGGTTACTTTTTGATGTTAAAGTAGAATGTTACTGTGGTAAGTATGTTTAATAGTGGCAATTATTTTAAATATAAATTATGCAATATTAATACAGAATTTTATATTTACAGAGACTTTAGAAAAGGCACGGAAAAAAGCAGAAGATAGTAATTATGCAACTTCTTGTGATGAAATCAGAGGGCGTGGGAAAAGAATTGTACACGAAAAACAATTTCATGATACATATGATACTTCCGATGACAATACGGATGACGATTGGGGTAATTTAATTTTACCAAATTATATTTCGTTTCTATTGCATTAGAAATTAGAGCTGGTGATTTGCTTTGAAAGTATCAATATTCGAACTTCGAAAGAATTCGAAGCTTCGAAGTTAACTTCGAAGTTAACTTCAAATCTTCTAAATTTAATAAGGTGTCTTCGAAAGTTCTTCTTTCAAAAATAATATTTTTATATTTATTTGAATATTGTGTCAACGATTTAGTGTGAAACACACTGTTCACATTCTACTAACTTTTATCACATTTTATAGATTCATCTCTGCAATTATGTAAGACTCCATACGAGAAGTTAAAAATAAATAAAAATCGGGATTTATCCGGAAAAGAATCTTTGTGTGATAAACAATTCTCGCATAAAAAGCAATCCTCATATGAAAAAGTCTCACCAATTGCCGCCAAAGAAAACTTTACAGCAAACCGTTCACTGTCTTGTAAATCACAAAGACAGATAGTTGATCCACTACAAGAAGTTCAGGCTCCACACAAGAAGTTAAAAATAGATAAAAGTCGGGATTCATCCGGAAAAGAATCTTTGTGTGATAAACAATTCTCGCATAAAAAGCAATCCTCATATGAAAAAGTCTCACAAATTGTTGCCAAAGAAAACTTGACACCAAACCGTTCACTGTCTTGTAAATTACAAAGACAGATAGTTGATCCACTACAAGATCCACTTCAGCTTGATGATTCTAATGAATCGGAAGTTGAACCTGAACAAATTAATATACAATGTAAGAGTCCAAAATTATTTTTTTTAGACTATTAAGAATCTTGTTTTACCTTTATTATGTCATTATACAAGTTGTAAGTATTTAATGTTTTAATTTACTCTGGGCTTTTTCAGCAAGAAACAGTTGATACAGTGTAACATAGTGAGTCTTTTCATCTTTGTTATCTGTAATTATTAAACAAAGGTGAAATGATTCTCTGTTACACTGTGTCATCTGTGTCTCTTGCTGGAAAATGCCTTGTGCGTCTTGATCAAGAGCAATATGGTAATAGCAAATTTATATTTTGTATATACCTATATATAATAAACGTCTCATCTCTGAAATGCTGCATATTAAAAGACAGAGCGACGGTCTTAATAAACATAGTGACACGGAATTATTGCCAGAGGCTTATCTCCCGATCCTTAACGCTCTCCCGCCTTCCTGATTCCCACCAAGGTTTCTTTCCCCTACCATACGCAGTCCCCTCCACATGTTCCTCTCGATAATTCTCTGACTCTCGCATTTGACGTCTGACCGAACACAGCCGAACATGTGTCTCTCGAGAAGCGGTTCTACGGTTGAAGGTACTTAATAATTTGGCTTGATACGTTGAATTCAACACTAAATTTAATATTTCGCATAAGGATATTCAACCTCAGTCCCTCCTAACCAGTGACCTGCAATGTGGGGACAAGGTAGAGACGGATTCGTTCTCGATTGACTCAGGGAAGGCTCAAATTAAGTACTAGACACGATGATACGTCGACGAGCTGTGATCGGACTTGAGACGACGATTGTATTGACGATGTAAGCGAATGGCGGTTGAATTAATGGAAGAGGATGCGTTAATCTGATTTTTGTAAGCGAATGGCGTTTTTATTATTGTAAAAAAAGGGGGGATGTTTTAAATTTTAACGACTAGTTGATACACTGAAGAAGGCCACAGTTATGGCCGAAACGTTTGTCCTTATTTTGTTTGAAATATACACGATAGCATAAACAACCTGCTGGTTCGCAAGCCCTTTGTTTTATTATTATTTATATTTTGTATTAATTTATTTTGTTTCAGACAAGCTGATTCCAATTTGTGTGGAGACGTTAAAGTATGTAAAATGCATCGACAAAAGACTGAAAACTTTAGAAAGAGGCAATATTAATGTAGAAGATGAGCCTATATTCGATGACATACTTCCGATCAATTCCATACAGAACCTTAAAAATTTTGAGGAAAGCATGGAAACTGCTGAAACAAGATCGAATTTTGTAAGTTAATTTTTAAATATAAATAATATAAATAATATTATATATATATATATAATATTATCAAGTGACACAGATGACACAGTGAATCATTTCATCCTTGTTTAACATTTGCAAACAACAAGGATGGAATCATTCACTGTGTTACACTGTGTCATCTGTGTCCCTTGTTGGAAAACGCCCAGAATCACCATTATGGGATGTTAAGCAGTCATATTGCCATCATTTTGATTACTCATTTTAACATTATACTCATCAATTTTATGTTACTTTGACATCATTTTGACTACGTTTTGTTTTAACTGGGATATATTTAAATATGTAGCATTCGTCGTTAATTAATTTGTTGACATAATTTATTATTTATCTAATTACGTATAATTAAATGTATTTATAGTCTAATTAAATTATACGCTTTTAAGATCGAATTTATGAAAAAAATTGGAGGAAAAAGCACCAAAAATATAGTGCAACGGTGTATGAGCCGTTTGTTTACAATTAATTTTGGCATAGCCTGTTCTTGGTATGGTCGCAGGAATAATTATCGCATGTGCGATTTGAAATGCATCTGCATCTTAAAAAGTGAGCTATTTTAACAAGTTGCATATTTTTATTCTTTGTCTAAATTGGTAAGGATTTTATTTGTAATATTAACTATACTATTCAATATTTTATTAGATGTGTTAAGAGCCAAGGGTATTGACGAATGCGACTTCGAGACTATAGCAAGCGAATGGTTCCGTCTTAGCAAGCTGCGATATGGTCGGGAAAATAAAAACATATTACCTGACGAGCCTAATGCACACAACACGACATAATCTACTACGTAACTGCTTGTTTTGGTACTTTATTGATATAATACCATAACCAAAAATTTAAAAAAAGTTTATTGTTTTTAAGTTACAAAATAAGGTGCAATTTGTAGCTTTATTTATTTTAATGAACGTATTGTTAGAAAAAAATATATACAGTATATATATTTTAATTTTCATACTTTTTTGTAATTTTGTCACAAAGTTTATAAGACTTATAGTTTCCCATTTGTATTCCAATTGGTATAACAAAGTACATACGTTAGTCTAAGTTTAAATAAAATAATATATTTATAAGAAATGTTATATGCAGTCAACTATAGATAATTAAGTTTTTTCATTATATGAGGAATTATATTCCGATGAGACTGTGCTCCGATGAGACAAATTGACATACTTGTGATATAATACCTTGTCATAATTATGCTTTATATGTGTGCATAATATATGAAATATAATAAGTACTATTTAAATATTTAGTACATTTATATGTTTTAGTGCCAAAGTTATATATATTTAAGATGTAACCTCAAATAAATATTTTTATATCACTTATTAATATTGTTTACTAAAATATGTAGTGTATAAATTAATGTAAACATCTTAAAAGTTTAAGATACATAATAAGTTAATTGTTTTAAAAATTGACTGCTTACTTGCAAAATATAATGATCAAATTCAAGTATTAAATCAATGAGTATAAAAATAATAAGCAATAATAAAGTTAACAAAGTTAATAATACTGTAATATAATAATATAAAAAATATATATATATCAATATATACTTACAGTTCTTGTGTATAAAAATAAACATATTATTCTATCTACTTATATTTTAATTCAAAATGCTATAAATATTTGTTGTAGATAAAGATTCTTATCCGCAACAAATATTTATACTATTTTGAATTCAAATATAAGTAGATAGAATAATATCCATTTTTTATACCCATGTATATTGCATTATATAAACATAACATATACACTAATGTTATATTACGTAACATATAGGGTGCGTTCGAAAATATATTTTTTAGTATTGGGAAAAAAAATAAGATTGGCAGCATTGAAAATTCCCAGTCCCAGTGCTGCGTTTCGTTTCTCCCACTGGGACTGCTCGACTGCTGAAATTTTAACCTACTTGTTGCAATTAGATATCATGGAAGAGTATATTTTACTCGAAAATATGTTTGAATCTTCAAGTAGTTCCTCTTCTTCAGACAGTGATGATAATAATGAAGAATTACAAAATATTTTATTCGATAATAGAGATAATAATAGAGGTGAAAGAAGAATAGTACCAAAAATAACAGATTATTTGGAAAATATTGTTACAAGATATACAAATATTGAGTTTAAGTCACATTTTAGGTAAATTGTCACTTTATTTAATATCATTATATATTAATATAAAATATACGTTTTTATTAATTTAATATATATAATATGTGATATTATTTGTTACAGGATGGAACGTAATACTTTTTATTTTGTGTTGCATTTAATTGGACCCAAATTAGAATTATCTCCATTCCATGGAAGAGAGCAAATTAATGCAACAAAACAGCTACTAATAGCTATTTATGTTTTGGCAACACCAGATTCTTATCGCTCCATATGCGAAAGATTTGGTGTTGCCAGATCAACTGCATGGGTGTTGTTCGAGCATTATAACTTCATGATCAGATGGCCTAATGGAGAAGCTCAAGAATATGGACAGCAAAGAATGGATTTCCAAAAATTTAGATGTCATTGATGGGACCATTAAGAGTTTTACTAAAAACAGAAATAGAAAAGAGAGGCAATAAAGGACAAGAGGAAGATATATCTTGTTTAGTTGAAAGCTAAAAAATAAAATATTAATTCTATACAAAAAGTATATTTTAGATTATAGATATCCTAATTTAAGATATAAAATATCAAATTTAAGATAAATGTAAAAATAAAACAACATCAAAAGCACAAATGTTTATTAATTATTTATGGTAATTGTAAAATTAATTTTATTTTGTAAATGATTGCATTAATTGCTTTAATTAAATGCTGCGTTATCTGTGTTTACAGGTACTATTCCTTAAGAGCGCGGCGAGCAAGGATCGGAGGACGAGAATGGAGTAGCAGAATGGAGAGAAAATCGGACAGGATGGAGAGAGAGAACGGAGGAGGATTAAAAAAAGGAAGAAGAGGCAGAGAAAAAGGATGGAGAGAATAGAAATAGCCCGAATTGTCACAACGCGGGTGTACGCTTGAACTTATATATATGTACAGGGTGTCTCTGAATGTTTGGTACTTTTCTCATATTTAGATAGAGCGAGCCAAACTGAGTCGAAAAGTCATGTACTATTTTGCAATTTTCGCAATAGTTAATGAGTTATTAATAATTAAAAATCGCCGTATTGGCCCGGCCCACCGCCAAATCCAAGCGCGCGGCGAGATGCGGCCGCCCCGCGGTCGGCGCGCGGGCAGTTGTTTACTACAAGCGGCGATGATTACGCACGAGCGGCGCGTAACGCCGGGCCCCCGTCCTGAGCGATGATAGTTTCTCGCCTTTTTAAATAGAAATAAAATTTTCTAACAACATAGAAAAATTTTTTGTGCGTACGTATCACAGTGGTCTATTTCCCGAAAAAGGTGAACTTTATTCAAAATTGGGACTTGCACGTATGAAGTTTAAACTTGAGGGTAATAATGTCCTATATAACCTTTGTGATTTGAGGTACTAACTGGGTTGCATAACTTTAAGGAAAAGATTACAGAAACTGAAAATAGCCAAAATTTGTATTTGTCTTTTAACATTATTTTTTAAAAAAGAATATAAAGATCAGAATACCATTGAGTAGTACAGCGTTTTTCGACAATAAAAAACATTAATTATTCACCCCTTCCACTTTTCATCGCGTTCACGCTGCAAGTAGCGTAGGCATTCGTTTTCTAAAGTTGTCGTCCCTATTATGTTTGAAGGACGTTCCAGGATTTTATGCAAAAGGTCTAGTTGTATTCAGTAAGGCTAAAACTAACAATCTATACTTAATTTAGCTGCGGATAGGTGCGGATGTACTCGTGAACTCCTTTATAAGTTCAGCGATCTTCCAATAAATACAACGTTTTACGCGTTTAGTGTAGTCCGCGTGTTCAATAATATTTTCGTCAAAATCTTTTAAGGAGACGTTGTTTTTTTTTTACCAAAAACAACATTTATCGTAAATAATTAGCCAAATTTTACTTAAGAAAAGGTATACGTCAATAGTAAGCGTGGGTCTTTGATGTCCGTACGAGATTTGACTTGCTCGGCATTTGTTGATATGGTGCGTTTTCCAAACAAGTGACACAGTCGACACAAACATTGCTCTATCTTTCTTTTTCGGCAATGAGTAACAGACAAAACTACACGTTTGTCACTTGTGGGGCGCCAGACAGGCGCGATTGTCGGTTCTCAAGTTGCGCGCAGATATTGTTTTATCTCGGACGCCCTATATTGTCAGGTTATAGATATTAACGGAGGGTTAATATCTATAACATGGCCAATTATAAAGTGACGCGGCAAATGCTGCATAATCTAATGATGAATGTGAAATATGAAAAAAGTGATGGTATAGAAACTGTGAAAAAAAAATTGTGTATTGGACTATTTACATACATTATTCAATACAAATGGTGATAAGAAAGCTGGAGCTGCATTGGTTACATATGTAAGAGAGAATTTCTTCTCGCCTTACTTCAAAAAGTGGAAAGAAGTTAATCGTAGGCGAGATGTGTTTGAAAAGAAGTTAGCAAAATGGTTGCATGTAGAATTGGAGTTTCCCGATATTGTTCTTCGTTGTTTGCCTGGTTCGTCAACTTTAGAAGCTGATAATATAAGTAAGTTGTTTATACCAGATAACTTTAATTATGGCTGGATGTACATTCTTTTCTATTCGTAAAAAAACGGATATTCGTACATAAAAAGATCAACTGCTATTTACTACAATAATTGCAATCTTCTAGAAAAAAAACGGTCGTCCTGAAGTAAGCTTTGACTTATGTACTACACCGGTGAAAAGACGGAAATCGAAAGCTCTGAGAGATGCGACCTCAACTGATATGTTGGTATTTTCAACAACGATGAAATTGAGAGAAGAAGGACACTATGCGTCCTGCCCAATTGTAACTGAAGCGACAACACCAAACCCGAAGCAAAGGGAAACAGATACTGGAAAAATGGAAAGAAGTCATCGGCATCGAAGCCATGTACTGCCATGTCACCCCAGAGGGCAATTTCGTTAATAATAAGTGAAAACTTAACAAAAAACAGTATTTGACTTTGGCGGCGTACTGCGCGGGGAACATGGCCATGACTTATACCCGAGTTACAATAGTATTCTGGCTGCAAAAAATTCTTTATATCCCACGAATGTATCTATTACGGAGAGCAAATGCGAAGTATGTTTGATTTTGAAGTACGAACGTATATTTTTACCTACACTTGATTACAAATTTAAGACTTATATTTAACATTTTCAACAGGTACCATTGCAGGATTTGGTAGACAAAACCTGTGAAAGTATCGTTGACAGTTGCCACCATTATCAGAAGTTAAAGAAGGCCTCACGTTGACCTGCAAATTAGGATTCGATGGAGTAGTGGGCACTCGCAATACAAGCAGCGGACATCGAAGAATATTTCTTTTGAGAGCGTTTTTATCACTTCCATTGTACCGATACAGCTGATGGATAGCTCGAACACTGCTATATGGAAAAATCCTAGACCTTCTTCAACCCGATTTTGTAGGCCGATAAGAGTACAGTGGTTGCACGAAACAGATGAAGTTTCGAAGGCGGAAGAAGCGTACCTCAATCAACAAATTGACCAGTTGAAGCCATATGAATCAAAAATCGGTCAATCAATTTTTCTATGCATTTAACCATGGTAGATGGAAAGGTATGGTAGATAAATATATAGATTACGAAGATAAAACACTGACTTATTAACATAATTGTGTATTTTAGGTATGCAATGCTTTAAGTAATTCATCCGCAATGTGTGCTACATATGTGGTGCCACGCCTAAAGAGATGAATTTTATTCTGTCTCTTCGAGTCGATCTGTTAACACCGCAAAATTCCGATTTGGTTTATCGGTACTACATGCACATATTAGATTTTTCGAATGCCTGCTTCATATTGCGTACCGCCTTGATGTAAAAACTTGGAAGGTAAGTCGAGTGGTTGGTACAATAATTTATTGTAGTTGGTAGCATCATACTAGTTGTGCAGTGCATTCTAAAGCTATATTTATGATTATTTTTGCAGGTATCAAAAACAATAAAGCCTTTAGTGAATGAAAGGAAAGAAAAAATTGCAGGACGCATTCCGAGAGAAGATGGGGCTCCTCGTCGACATACCAAAGCCAGGCTTCGGCACCAGCAACGATGGAAATACCGCCAGACGTTTTTTTAAAAATCCTAAATTGTCTGCCGAAATATCTGGTAAATATCATAACTAAAGTACAGTTAATTATTTAAATATGATCTCATAATCTGTAATATGGTTGGAACATAATAACTCAGTTTATTATTTTGTACAGTATATTTTAGGTATCGATGAAAATCTGATTAGGCGTTTTCGGCGTTATTCTTAAAGCCATGAGTGCTGGATTGCCAATAAACGTAAAAACTTTCGAAGTATATTGCCTGGATACTGCAGAAACGTACGTAAAGTTATACAATTGGTACTACATGCCTGCATCCGTCCCACAAGATTTTGATTCACAGGACCTGCTGTTATTCAAAACTTTATGGTGCCGATTGGACAGCTGAGTGAAGAGGCAGCCGAATCGAAAAATAAAGAATTTAAATTTTTCGGGAGTATTTTACAAGGAAGAGCTCCCGAGAAAATACAAATGCGGACCTATTTAATAGAACTCCTTCTGAGTTCCGATCCGCTTTTAAGCACAATATCTTATAAAAACTTGCCAAAAGAAAATAAGTCACAAATAGATCCAGAGATAAACAATCTATTACTCATAGAAGAAATCAGGCTGAAGGTAGTTGTTACTGTACATCTATGTATATTTGACCTCGCACTTACGATTACAAGGACAATAATAAACTCATTATTATATTACAGATCGGGCTCACAAGAAGGAGAAGAATGATGATGACGATTGCGATTACGAAGAGGAGGAAGAGGAGGAGGAGCAAGAAGAAGAAGATAATGATATGATGAAAGAAATGTCAAATAAATAAATAAATGTACCATAAAACCAGATTTTCAATATAATTGTAATTGACATACTTGCTAATAACATATAGTTTTTTAAGTCATGACCCCTGTGGCACTTTTGGTACAAGGGTTAGCGCCATAACAACCTCAAAATTGGATTCAGCGACTCGAAAAAACCCATTTGTTTATGTAATTGAAGTTGAAATGAGCTAATTCTAATTTTCAACGTTCTGACCCCCTGTGGCACATTTTGGTTAGGTATGGAGCCAAAAAACCTTAAAAATGGATTGCCATGTTTGAAAACTTAAGAAACACTCGATTTCATATGTCTAATGGTTCTGTGAATAAAGTTCACCCTTTTCGGGAAATAGACCACTGTGCGTATGTACATACGTGTGTACATGCATACCGGAAAATATCAATTGTACTGCTTAAAAAGCGATTACTCAATTACTTTTTTTCTTTTAGTAAGTAACGTTGTCTTTAAGAAGAATATTTTCTTGATAATAGTCTTAAAATGTACAAATTTTAGAAAGAGTCTTTATCATGTACTTGAAAGAAGAATTTATACTCCTTCAAAGAATAAAATTTAATAAAATTTTATCAAAGAAAAGTCAAAATATAATAAAGTAATATGAGGACCCTCGAGATTAAAATAGGAGAAGTCAAGGCTATGAGGGTCAGACGCAGATCACAGTGCGTAATATCAGAAATACTGATTTATTCGTCGTTTTGATACATTACATCGATCCGTACGTTTCGGCTCAGTTTTTGAGCCATCTTCAGCGGTAATTACAGAATTAAGTTACACGTTCTCCGTACCGTATGGTGAGTTTACTGATTCAAAGTATCAGAAACATAGACCAATTGATCCATATCTGTAAATTTGTTCAATTAATGTGAGATATTAAAAGATCCCTAGGAAACTCACCATTCGGTCTGAAAACGTGGAATACAGAGCCATGTACATAATGAATACTCTCTGCAAGAAGACTTGACGATCTTATCGACACGACACATGCACAGCAATGATATGAAAGGTCTTGCAAGAAGAGGCATGTCGTAGGTCAACACACCGGCGAGGATTATAACAAAGCACGATTTGACACCGTCTCAAAATGACACGGATTTTTTTGCATCATGCATATGTCACGGTTTTGAGCAAATCGTAATCCATGCTCATGAACTTTGGTCGTTGGCAAATCGGGGTTTACTATTGGTACATGCAATATTGTGACGGTGTCAAATCGTGCTTTGTTATAATCCTCGCCGGTGTGTTGACCTACGACATGCCTCTTCTTGCAAGACCTTCCATACATTGCTGTGCATATGTCGTTCGATAAGATCGTCAAGTCTTCTCGCAGAGAGTATTCATTAGTACATGGCTCTGTATTCCACGTTTTTCAGACCGAATGGTGAGTTTCCTAAGGGATCTTTTAATATCCCACATTAAATGAACAAATTTACAGATATGGATCAATTGGTCTATGTTTCTGATACTTTGAATCAGTAAACTCACCATACGTACGGAGAACGTGTAACTTAACTTCTGTAACTACCGCTGAAGATGGCTCAAAGCTGAGCCGAAACGTACGGATCGATGTAATGTATCAAACGACGAATAAATCAGTTATTTCTGATATTACGCACTGTGATCTGACCTCATAGCCTTGACTTCTCCTATCAAATAATTAGCAAATCGAATTTTTGTTTTAATTTTATATTCTTAACTGAAGAACTAAATAATTAAAATTTAGAATATTATGTATTTTAAATAATATTATCAAGAAAACATTTTTTGTAAAGATCATCGTTACTTAAAAGAAGAGAAAACTGAGTAATTGGTTTTCTTAGCACTAGAATGATATTTTTTTGCGTGTGCGTATACGGCACGCCATTTTACTATTTAATACCATAATAAAAATTCTACCAAATTAAATTGATACTCAAAGAAAAGAAATATTATTATGTCTAGACATACTTATAATTCATCGAATTATTATTAAGCTATAATTGAAAATGCAGAATTACAATTATGTCTAGACAAAATATTAATTCTGATTTATTTTACGTTGACATAAAAAATTTCGGGAATTAAAATTATGTACATAATTGTAATTCCCGAATTTTACTTATGTACGCAATTTTAATACTTGAATTTCTATTATGTACACAATTGTAATTCTGGAATTACTTTTTTTCTCTTGGTAAGTAACGGGGTTCTTTAAGAAAGAATATTTTCTTGATAATAATGTTAAATGTATTCATCACTTTTAGAAAAAGTCTTATCATGTACTGGAAAAAAGAATTTATACTCCTTCAAAGAACATTATAAAATTTTATCAAAGAAAAGTCAAAATAATAAGCAAATCGAATTTTTGTTTTAATTTTATATTCTAATTGAAGAATTAAACAATTTGAATTCAGAATATTATTTGTTTAAGTAAGAGAGTGATGAGTGTATTTTAAGATTATTGTCAAAAAAATATTCTTTGTGAAGATAACAGTTACTTAAAAGAAGAGAACTAAAATGGAATAATGGTTTTTTAGCACAGAATGATATTTTTGCGTGTGAATTGTGCGTACATGAATAGCAATCGCGATATAAGATCGCGAGCCAAAAAATATTATTTTTTCTTTCTGGGCAAGAAAATGATAGAGCGCTATCATTTCCACACACCACCTTGCGGCAGATAGCATGGCGCATTTTTTTAAGTGGTACCCCCCCAGTAGGTCTAATCCACTTTGCATGAAAATATTCTCATATTTTAATGCAAGAACTGTTCGAAGTGCCTTTTTCCAAATGATTAGGCCACCTCGACCCATCCATCTGTCTGGATATCGCGCGTCTAAACATTTCGCGCCTTTCGCGAAAAATCCGCAGGAGCCCCATCGTATTGGAAAATGCGCATTTTTCGCGACAGGCGCGAAATGTTTTAGACGCGCGATATCTGGACAGATGGATGGGTCGAGGTGGCACAATCATTTGGCCGGCGCGGTCGCCGGATATTAACGTGCTTGACTATTTCGTTTGGGGTTACATCAAAGATTTAGTCGAGTACACCGGCGTGGTGGTACAGAACTGAGGTACGAGAAGAAATTCTCGCAGCTTTTCGATACCATCACGCCGGAAATGGCGCACCGCGCGACGCGCAATATTAATCGAAGGGCCGAACTCTGTATACGAACGAGGAAGGCACTTCGAACAGTTCTTTCATTAAATATGAGAATATTTTAATACAAGTGGATTAGACCTACTAAGGAGATACCACTTAAAAAAATACGCCATGCTATCTGCCGCAAGGTGGTGTGTGGAAATAATAGCGCTCTATCATTTTCTTGCTACAGAAAAAAAAAAAATTATTTTTTGGCTCGCGATCTTATATCGCGATTGCTATTCATGTACGCACAATTCACACGCAAAAAATATCATTCTAGTGCTAAAAAAACCATTATTCCATTTTAGTTCTCTTCTTTTAAGTAACTGTTATCTTCACAAAGAATATTTTTTTGACAATAATCTTAAATACACTCATCACTCTCTTTACTTAAAAAAATAATATTCTGAATTCAATTGTTTAATTCTTCAATTAAGAATATAAAATTAAAAACAAAATTCGATTTGCTTATTATTTTGACTTTTCTTTGATAAAATTTTATAATGTTCTTTGAAGGAGTATAAATTCTTTTTTCCAGTAAATGATAAAAACTTTTTCTAAAATTTGTGATGAATACATTTTAAGACTATTATCAAGAAAAATTCTTTCTTAAAGACAACCGTTACTTACTAAAAGAAAAAGTAAATTGAGTAATCGCTTTTTTAAGCAGTAGAATTGATATTTTTCTGTGTACATGTATGCATGTACACACGTATGTACATACATACGTACGCACAAAAATTTTTCTATGCTGTTAGAAAATTTTATTTTTATTTTAAAAAGGCGAGAAACTATCATCGCTCAGGACGGGGTCCAGCGTTACGCGCCGCTCGTGCGTAGCCATCGCCGCTTGTAATAAAATTGCCCGCGCGCCGATCGCGGGGCGGCCGCATCTCGCCGCGCGCTTGCATTGGCGGTGGGCTGGGCTAATACGTCGATTTTTAATCATTAATAACTCATCAACTATTGCGAAAATTGCAAAATGGTACATGTCTTTTCGACTCAGTTTGGTCCGCTCTATCTGGATACGAGCAAAGTACCAAACATTCGGGACACCCTGTATATATGCGCAAGATATGTGTGCGTATGAATCAGTCTTATGTATGTGTATTTTTCCTTTTCTTTCCTTTCTCTGATAGACGGATCGTGGGGGATGCGTCAGTTATTCGCTCATCGGAATGCTGGGCGCATCCCATTCGTATAAGTAGTTTGCCTAGATCACTTAACTTATCCTCACTTTCAGGATCAGGGCTGAGGTTGACGATTGCGCCTTCATCTCTGAGTGGCTCGGGGATCCTCATCCATCCACCTCGTCTTTCTAGTAGGAGCTTGGCCAGTCCGTTGATCCTTCGAGGCCACCTCGTCCTTGACTTGACAGGCTGGATGTTGGGAAGCCCACAAGGAAGAATGTAGATGTCAATATGGGGCGCTGGATATTTCTAATCACTTAAGCAGGATTGTTGATTTGGACCGTGTTTCTTTTTGTTGTCCCTCTCTCTTGCAGTGGTTTCGATCGATTGGATATGGGTGGGTGGGTGATTAACAGTGGCCAGCTGCATCATCTTATCAATTCTTCGTAGTCGTGATTATTATTCGCTTACTTGTTGAGAGGCAGTTCTGATATGGGAAATTCGCAATCGGTTGGGATGTACAACTCGACTATTTTTCTTGATTCTGATTTTCACATTGTTTCTATTTAATATTTCCAAAACTTCGTGAGGGCCGGTGTATTGATCTCCAAATTTTCCCGGTTTAGGCCCTTTTAGTAAAAACACATGGTCTCCAGGCTTGAAGGTTTGAGGGTTGATTTTCTTATCGTAGTGTTTCTTGGATTTAAATTTGGCTTAAACGACGTTTTTTCGAGCGTTAGTCTGTATATTGTGAAGCTGTGTGGCAATTTATTAAATATTCGTTGTAATTGGCTAATTTATCCTCTGGATTCAAGGGTTCGTTTGATGGAATTCTTGCAATTTTACCGAAGACTAATTCATATGGAATGTGTTTCGTCGCTTCGTGTACACTGGTATTATATTAAACATTGCTAAGCCAATCCATCTATCCCTTGCTTTTGTTCATTTGCATACTGTTTTAAATATTCACCTAACGCGTGGTGTGATCTTTCCAATGATCCGTTCGATTGAGGGTGGAAGGCAGTTGTGCGGAACTTACGGATTCTGTATATTCTGGCGAGCTTTTCATTAAATCGCTAATAAAATTTCTTCCTTGGTCTGTCAATATTGCTTTAGGTGCTCTTAATACGCAGATAAATCTGTCTACGAAGACTTCTGCTATTGTTTCGGAAGTCTGATTTGGTAAAGGTTTCCATGCAGAATTTGGTTAATTGGTCTTGTAATGTAAGAACATATTCATTGCCGTTTCAGTGGTGGGAAGAGGTCCTACAATATCCATGGCTACTTTCTCAAAAAGATCCTGGAGTGTCGGTAATTATCATGGGCTGTTTAGTTTTTACTCGTACTAGTTTTTTCAACTGACATTGTAAACATTGTGTGTATATATCGTTGAACGTCAGATTTCAAATTTTCCCAGTGATAATTATGTTTTATTCTATTATAGGTTTTCGTGACTCCTCGGTGTCCTCCGGTAGGTAAACAGTGCATTTCACTGATTATGATGGGACGGAGATCTTTAGGCGGATATTTAATTAGTCCATTACATATAATTAATCTGGTTGCTGAGTCCATAAAGGTAATTCGTAGGAGAGTTTTAATATTGCTCCACGGTACATTATTCACAAAATCTGTTTTCGCGATGCTGAGTGTTTCTAAGTTTAATTTGTCGGCAACGTTTCGTAAATCTTTTATCGTTGCGGTGATTTGTGTAAGAGCATAGTCGGGCCTTCCCGTTCCCCTTCACTGATAGGCAAGGCTATATGGTAATATTTTTTATACCTTACGGCCTTTGCTTTACCTAAGGTAAGCGGCCTAAGCGTGGGATCTCGTTTCGTTCGAACAACTTTTTTGATCCGGAATCTAATGGTTTCCCACTAGTGTCGACGAAATATGCCACGTTATCTTACGTAAAAATAGCAAATCAGGAGTTTCTATTATATTACCTTTGAGTGTTTGAGAATCAATAATGGTAGGTTTTTAATTGGAATATCTGAGTCGCTTAATTCGTCTTCTTTATCGTTTCTTTCGTTATCTTCAGCGTCACTGTCTTTATCTGGTAGATCATTTCTATCTTCTATATCCTCGATTTCATCTCCTTGGTCCTGTGAATTATTAAGTAATCTTCCTTGTTGTGCATGTATATCTCTCGTCGTCTGGCTTCGGGTTTGCATTCTATTGTAATTAGGGAGATCGTGGATCAGTGCTCTTTCCACAATTTTTAGTTTTGGCGGCTCACACAATTCTTCTTGCGTGAAGGGTATAGAATCTGTATTCCCACCAGGTGATCATTATTAGGTAATAATTCTTCTATTTCTCCGTCTGAGAGATACAGATTGAAGTTTTCGTCTTCCTCTTGTTCGTCGGATTCTTCTAGCATTTCGGAAATTATTGCTGCGTCTTTCGGATTATTAGGATTCAGAAGCTTTTTGTGATTAATTATGTTGCAGTCTGCTTCTTCGAAATTTGCTGGGTTTCTAGATAAGGCATCGGCATTTACGTTAGTTTTGCCTGCTTTATATACTACATCGTATTCGTATTCTGCTAGTTTCAATCTCCAACGGAGAATTCTCATATTTGCGTCTTGTGCGGTTTTAAACCAAAGTAAGGGCTTATGATCCGTAACTAAAGTGAATTTTCGTCCGTATAAGTATGGTCTGAAATGTTAACGCAATATATTATCGCTAGAGCTTCCTTTTCATAGGTATCGTATTTCATTTCATTGTCGGTTAAAGTTCGTGACGCGTATGCTATTGGTCGGTCCTATTTATTTCTCCCTGCGACAAGATGCCTCCTACGGCAATTCCAGATGCGTCAGTAGTTAGAATGAAGGGTTTCGAAAAGTCAGGATATTGCAAGACTGGTTCTTGGCATAATTTCTGCTTCAATATTCGAAAGACTCTTCTTGAACTGATGTCCAATTAAAATGCGTATCGTTTTTTATAGGTTTGTTAGGGTTTGGCTAATTTTGAAAATTTGGTATAAATTTCCTGTAGTATCCTGCTAATCCAAGAAATTGTTTAATATTTTTCGGTGTTTTTGGCCTAAGAAATTGTCTCACGGCTTCTAACTTTTTGGATCGGGTTTAACTCCATCACTACTTATTATTGTCCTAAGTATGTTACTTCAGTTCATAAGAATTCACATTATTGGGCTGTAATTTAGATTAGCTTGGGAGTCGTTCCATTACTAAATTGTATCTCCTTTCGTGTTCCTCTAATGTAGAGCGGAAATAATGATATCATCCATATAGATAAACACACCTTCTATTTCTGTTAATATTAGATCCATTACTTGCTGAAAAGTAGCGGGAGCATTCTTTAACCCGAAA
>NW_027249974.1:0-50000 GCF_030848795.1 Temnothorax nylanderi
TCTTACGAAGAAGTATCTTAATAAATAAAATTTTTACATTTGTTTGGACTTTACGTCGTAATATCTTCGCTTATTAATTTACCTACTAGATCGATCGATAACAATGCGAGCGCGATATCGAAACTGGCGATACTATAGTATCGCCAATGTCGAAAAAGTGAAAGTTACATTTCTCTGATATATATATATATATATTGAGATATATTGAGAGACGTCGACGTTAGTAGAAATATCTTAATATAAAATTTTCGCATTTCGACTTTGCGTCGCAATATCTCCGCTCGTAGGACACGTAGCGGAAAAATAAAAACACGTTGGCCTTTGGCCAACTCGAACGTGCGTATCCCATACGTATAAAAGTAAAGTACCAGTTCAAATACAGATAGCGAATTGGTTTCAGTCATAAAATGTTCCATAATTTATGTGCTTTTAAAATATGCACAATGAGATTTCCGTGCTTATTCCCTTTCGCCGACTCAAACGTAAGCACCCTATACATACAAGAGTAAAGTATCAATTCAAATACAAATAGCAAATTGGTTTTAGTTTTAAAATGTTTCACAATTTATATGCTTTTAAAATATGCACAATGAGATTTCCGTGCTTATTCCCTTTTGTCGACCTGAACGTGAATACCCTATACGTACAAGAGTAAAGTACCAGTTCAAATATAGATAGCGAATTGATTTTAGTCTTAAAATGTTCCACAATTTATATGCTTTTAAAATATGCACAATGAGATTTCTGTGCTCATCCCCTTCAGCCGACCCAAACGTAAGCACCCTATACATACAAGAGTAAAGTACCAATTCAAATACAGATAGCAAATTGGTTTTAGTCTTAAAATGTTCCACAATTTATATGCTTTTAAAATATGCACAATGAGATTTCCATGCTTATTCTCTTTCGCCGAGCTGAACGTGAGTACTCCATACGTACAAGAGTAAAGTACCAGTTCAAATACAGACAGCGAATTGGTTTTTGTCTTATAATGTTCCATAATTTATGTGTTTTTAAAAACACTACAAAAAAGCGTGATATTCGTACAAAATTACCTTTTTTAAAAAAATGCGCCAAGTACACGCATAGTAGTATATATGTATTATGTTGTTACCTCGAAAAAAACAAAGTGGTAGTATTATACCTCGAAATAACATCCTGTACATACTGTTTATAAAATGCGTAATACTACAAAAAGGCGTGATATCTATACAAAATTACCTTTTTTAAAAATGCATATTTACCCTATTATATATAAATAAAGCAAATTATAATTTTGAAAGAAAAAATTTAATAAATATTTTTAACTGTAGAAACGTAAAAAATACGTTTCTTAAATCATGATTTAAATCATATTTTAAACACATTTTTGTTCAAACGTTTCTTAATGGTTCTTTACGGTTATGAAACTAACTATATATACGTTCAAAAAACGTATAACTAATATTATGTGCTACCTGGGTTTTTTACGAGCAGAATCAATCACTATTTGTACTTGCGTTTGGGAATAATTTGTACTGTAAAAATATAAAGTTTTATTAGTAGAATCAATCACTACTTGTACACTCGGGATAATTTGTGAAAATATAAAGTTTTAGATTTTGTATCCTTACCGTTCGTTCGGAAACTACCCTCGATTTTCTCTACTTTAAAGTATTTAAAAAAATTTGAAGATTTTAAAAGTAGGGGAGACCGGGGTTAACTCGACACTATTTTTTCAAAGGTAATTTTTAATATTTAATTAAAATTTTTAGGCAAATTTAATGGTATATATTTAAAGAGTGTTCCTTCAGGTACAAAATTGATTCAGAAAGTTTTGCTGTACGTCGCTCTGTTTTGCCGCCAGGAAAGGAAAAATGACGCAAAGACAAATTTTCGAATTGAAAAATGCCGGGGCAAACTCAACACTTTGTCTGATCGACACAATTTGATTTGGAACTTATTTTTTACTGTCTGAAAATAAAAATACATTGTTTATTGTGTATTTAAAAAGTACAAAAATTCGGAATAAAGTAGCTAGAACAATCATTTGAAATCATGAGAACAAAAATTGTTGAACTTTCAATTATCTTCATCTAAACTCATGTCTGAAAAACAATTAATGCAGGTAAACTCACGATCGGACGTACGCATACATTTGTCATGATGAGCCATACGGCTGCATGACAAGCATCGTTTGTTACTGGGAGCCGATGAAACGGCGTGGTATTGACTTTGCCTCGGACGTCGTTTTTTACTTTTGTCACTTCAAAAATATGAAAATTTTGAAAATATCTAAAAACGATTATCGGATTCATATAGAGCATCAAATTTTCCATGAAAATCACTTACATATAGGTTTGCAAGATTAAAGCTTGATGAAAGAGTAGAAATTTTCGAGAGATCAGAAAAATTACTTTTCACCATCAAAAATGCTTATGCCGCGCTAAAAATTACACCATAACTCAGAATGTCATCAAATCCTGTTGATAATACTAGCACATAAAGACGCATTTACAGTAGGAAAGGCAAGTTTTTACGATAGATTTAAATTAGCAAAAAGTCTAGTGTCAAGTTTGCCTCAATGTCGACTTAGCCCCGGTCTTCCCTACATAATTTTAGAGTTATTTTAACCGACCCAGCAACTAATTCCTTTAATATATTTTACTTCTGTCATGATGCTAATACCCCCATTCTTTATTCATTTGGTTGATATTCGTAGTCGGATCTCATTTTTATGATCGTCTTAAGTACAATCTTAAGATAAGTCAATCACAAAGCATTTTAAGACATTACTTAAGATGGTCTTGAAATAAGATTTGACTATAAATAACGGGCTATTAAATTAAATTGTATTATGTAAATATATATTTTCTTTTACAGGTCTTCTGGGAAAAAAAAAATATATATATATCAGGGTGATCCGAAACTATCGTTTGTCCTTAAAATGTCGTATTCCTGACTTAATTTTGAGACGATTTTTCCTTTACCAAAACTTTATCCGAAGCTTAGTTTTTGAGTTATTACGAGAAATATTCAGCGAATTACGGAACGAGTACGGAAGGTAGGCAGGGGCGGCGCGACTCACCGTCCGACGCGGGTGATTATGTGGGGTGCTCGCTGCGATCAGTGATCGGTGCTTGCTACACGCGATGGATGTACACACGATACGCGTACACACACACACACACACACACACACACACTCACACACACACAATTACTCACTCATTCATTCTTACCTTGCAGAGATTCGATGTCTTCATACTGCTGATGAATATTTGCTTCATGACCGTTGATGTCAATGAGACGTTCCCATGACACGCCGAGTAATTCTCAGTCATCGAACGATTAATCGGTAATAATTAACAGCGATAAACCGGTAGATTTGCTTATTAATCTTATCGGTCAAGTGCGTGAGTAAATCCGTGAACGTGTCGATACGTGATACAATTTGTCAAAGAAAAAACTTCTCGCGTATTAGAAGTTTATTCTTTGACAAATTGTATCACGTATCGACACGTTCACGGATTGACTCACGCACTTGACCGATAAGATTAATAAACAAATCTACCGGTTTATCACTGTTAATTACTACCAAATAATCGTTCGATGACTGAGAATTACTCGAAGAAAGAAACACATTACGCACAATCACATCACAGTAAAAGGAAAACTTCTACTTGATTACATCACAGTAATTAAGTAGAAGTTATCCTTTTTTTATTAATTGTCACGTAATCAACACTTTTACGAATTTACTCGCGCACTCGATCATAAACAATTACGGTTAATGCAATTAATTACTACCGATTAATTAATTATTACTTTAAGAAAGATCACTTTAAGAAAAATCACTTTAAGAAAGAAACGCGTTAAATACTTGACTGCACAGCGCACGTTAACACGATGCTCGATGCGGAGCACTTCTCGACGACGACAACAAACAGTCAACAGGTTATGTTGGTACTAGCGCTGCCGAACGTAAACATGTGACATTATGGAGGATTCACACTGCGTTCGATTGCGTCTCCATCACGCGTGATTGGCACGAGACACATGTCTTGTGATTAGCTGAAACCTCCGCGGTACTTACGAAAACGTGTAGTATTACTGCGAACACAAGATGTTCCACGTAGAAATGTGTTGGTCGCTCTGAAAAGAGCGAATTTATCTTTGGTCGCTCTGAGAAGAGCGGATTGGTTTGAAATTGAAAAAATTTTATAACAGGTGCTCAAAATGACCACCATCCATTCTAACGCAAGCTCTCATGCGTTTTAATAAATTTCTTTCGACGTTCTCCATCATTTCTTCGTCGATGGCCCAAATAGCATGTCGCAATCTTGTATCTAAATCATCGACATCCTGGGGAAGCGTTTTATAAACTTTTTCCTTACAATATCCCCATAAAAAGAAATCTAAAGGATTGAGATCCGGAGATCTTGCGGGCCAACGTATCGGACCGTACCGACCCATCCAGCGTCCAGGAAAGTGCTCGTTCAAGTAATTGGTAACAATTCTGGCGTTGTGTGGCCCAGCACCGTCTTGTTGAAACACAATCTTGTTTCTCTCCAATAATGGAACTTCTTCTAAGAAATCTGGTAGATTATCTCTTAAAAGTTCCACGTATGTTTGGCCAGTTAAAATATCCGGAAGAACAATCGGACCAAGTATTTGAGTTCCCATTATTCCAGCCCACAGATTTATCTTCCAGCGAGTTTGGAAGCTTCTGGGTCGCGTAACTGCGGGATTTTCATCGCTCCAAAAATGCATATTATGCGAATTAAAATGTCCTTCTCGTGTGAATAATGATTCATCGCTGAATATCACACGAGAAGAGAATCTGGGATCTCGATCTACTTTTCTCAGAAAGTCTTCGCAGAACGTTCTTCTTGCACGATGATCTCCTGCTTCCAAATGTTGCACGCGTGTGTAGTGAAATGCGTGCAACTTTTCTTCTTTGAGTACTCTTTGCACGGTTCCATAGGATAAATTGAGTTCTCGAGCAACCACCCGAATACTCGTTTCAGGATTATGCTCGAAAGCACGTACAACTTGTACCATGTGCCGCAAATTTCTCGCCTCGCGATCTCTCCCAGTTTCGTGCATGTTTGGAAGGACATTGCCAGTCTCGTATAATCTTTGAGCTGCTCGAAGTATGACGGGAGCCGACGGATGTCTTTCTCGATTTGGATACAATTCGGCGTACCGTCTTGCAGCTACGTAATACTGTCCGTGACACTCGCCAAGTGCCATCAGCATGTCGTAATATTCTTCGTTTGTGTATCGTACTGCCATATCGTCCTCTTAACGCTTCTAATAATCGAGGGATTATTGATTCCAGTGTCGATCGCTCTATCCTATTTATACGATCTTCGCGGGGGTCGATATCCCCTCCCCGCGACCCGCGACGAATAGCGAGTTTCGCGAGTCGCGTGGGTCCACGCGACGCCCACGCGACGCGCATCGCGCGACCCGCGAAACTCGCTATTCGTCGCGGGTCGCGGGGAGGGGATATCGACCCCCGCGAAGATCGTATAAATAGGATAGAGCGATCGACACTGGAATCAATAATCCCTCGATTATTAGAAGCGTTAAGAGGACGATATGGCAGTACGATACACAAACGAAGAATATTACGACATGCTGATGGCACTTGGCGAGTGTCACGGACAGTATTACGTAGCTGCAAGACGGTACGCCGAATTGTATCCAAATCGAGAAAGACATCCGTCGGCTCCCGTCATACTTCGAGCAGCTCAAAGATTATACGAGACTGGCAATGTCCTTCCAAACATGCACGAAACTGGGAGAGATCGCGAGGCGAGAAATTTGCGGCACATGGTACAAGTTGTACGTGCTTTCGAGCATAATCCTGAAACGAGTATTCGGGTGGTTGCTCGAGAACTCAATTTATCCTATGGAACCGTGCAAAGAGTACTCAAAGAAGAAAAGTTGCACGCATTTCACTACACACGCGTGCAACATTTGGAAGCAGGAGATCATCGTGCAAGAAGAACGTTCTGCGAAGACTTTCTGAGAAAAGTAGATCGAGATCCCAGATTCTCTTCTCGTGTGATATTCAGCGATGAATCATTATTCACACGAGAAGGACATTTTAATTCGCATAATATGCATTTTTGGAGCGATGAAAATCCCGCAGTTACGCGACCCAGAAGCTTCCAAACTCGCTGGAAGATAAATCTGTGGGCTGGAATAATGGGAACTCAAATACTTGGTCCGATTGTTCTTCCGGATATTTTAACTGGCCAAACATACGTGGAACTTTTAAGAGATAATCTACCAGATTTCTTAGAAGAAGTTCCATTATTGGAGAGAAACAAGATTGTGTTTCAACAAGACGGTGCTGGGCCACACAACGCCAGAATTGTTACCAATTACTTGAACGAGCACTTTCCTGGACGCTGGATGGGTCGGTACGGTCCGATACGTTGGCCCGCAAGATCTCCGGATCTCAATCCTTTAGATTTCTTTTTATGGGGATATTGTAAGGAAAAAGTTTATAAAACGCTTCCCCAGGATGTCGATGATTTAGATACAAGATTGCGACATGCTATTTGGGCCATCGACGAAGAAATGATGGAGAACGTCGAAAGAAATTTATTAAAACGCATGAGAGCTTGCGTTAGAATGGATGGTGGTCATTTTGAGCACCTGTTATAAAATTTTTTCAATTTCAAACCAATCCGCTCTTCTCAGAGCGACCAAAGATAAATTCGCTCTTTTCAGAGCGACCAACACATTTCTACGTGGAACATCTTGTGTTCGCAGTAATACTACACGTTTTCGTAAGTACCGCGGAGGTTTCAGCTAATCACAAGACATGTGTCTCGTGCCAATCACGCGTGATGGAGACGCAATCGAACGCAGTGTGAATCCTCCATAATGTCACATGTTTACGTTCGGCAGCGCTAGTACCAACATAACCTGTTGACTGTTTGTTGTCGTCGTCGAGAAGTGCTCCGCATCGAGCATCGTGTTAACGTGCGCTGTGCAGTCAAGTATTTAACGCGTTTCTTTCTTAAAGTGATTTTTCTTAAAGTGATCTTTCTTAAAGTAATAATTAATTAATCGGTAGTAATTAATTGCATTAACCGTAATTGTTTATGATCGAGTGCGCGAGTAAATTCGTAAAAGTGTTGATTACGTGACAATTAATAAAAAAAGGATAACTTCTACTTAATTACTGTGATGTAATCAAGTAGAAGTTTTCCTTTTACTGTGATGTGATTGTGCGTAATGTGTTTCTTTCTTCGAGTAATTCTCAGTCATCGAACGATTATTTGGTAGTAATTAACAGTGATAAACCGGTAGATTTGTTTATTAATCTTATCGGTCAAGTGCGTGAGTCAATCCGTGAACGTGTCGATACGTGATACAATTTGTCAAAGAATAAACTTCTAATACGCGAGAAGTTTTTTCTTTGACAAATTGTATCACGTATCGACACGTTCACGGATTTACTCACGCACTTGACCGATAAGATTAATAAGCAAATCTACCGGTTTATCGCTGTTAATTATTACCGATTAATCGTTCGATGACTGAGAATTACTCGGCGTGTCATGGGAACGTCTCATTGACATCAACGGTCATGAAGCAAATATTCATCAGCAGTATGAAGACATCGAATCTCTGCAAGGTAAGAATGAATGAGTGAGTAATTGTGTGTGTGTGAGTGTGTGTGTGTGTGTGTGTGTGTGTGTGTACGCGTATCGTGTGTACATCCATCGCGTGTAGCAAGCACCGATCACTGATCGCAGCGAGCACCCCACATAATCACCCGCGTCGGACGGTGAGTCGCGCCGCCCCTGCCTACCTTCCGTACTCGTTCCGTAATTCGCTGAATATTTCTCGTAATAACTCAAAAACTAAGCTTCGGATAAAGTTTTGGTAAAGGAAAAATCGTCTCAAAATTAAGTCAGGAATACGACATTTTAAGGACAAACGATAGTTTCGGATCACCCTGTATATATATAATCCGGCTGCTCTTTGGCGCTATATAACGGCTGCCACAAGCGCTGGCAAACATTGGCTGCTATTAGCGCTAAATTTTGGCTGTTTACGGCTATAGTTTTAAAAAAGCTGCATTAGCAGTCATAGAAAAACATCTTATTTTTAACAACTAACATGTCTGTACACACAAAAAAATACATTACTTTAATGCCTACAGACAGAAATATAATTGTCCAGGGCCAATGGCTGATGGACATACATGTGGATCATTTCCATCGACTTTTACAAAATTGTTCCGATTATAGACCGGTAGAAACACGGCAATTGCCTGATACGATTCAATCTGTATCACAAGATAAAAAACACATTCAAATATTGTATAGTAGTTCGTCACATTGGGTGTGTAGTTATTATGATTGGAAAAAGTTGGTAAGAAATAATTTATACAAGCAACATAATATAGATGCATATTTTACATAAAAGCAATGTCTGACAATGTTTATATATATATTAACAACTTCAGACACATTTCTTTATAAGGTGTAATTTTTTTCTGTTAAGATTAAGATGCGTAATACTACAAAAAGGCGTGATATCCGTACAAAATTACCTTTTTCAAAAAAAGGTAAAAAAAAGGCGCCAAGTACACGCATAGTAGTATATATGTATTATGTTGTTACCTCGAAAAAAACAAAGTGGTAGTATTATACCTCGAAATAACACCCTGTACATACTGTTTATAAAATGCGTAATACTACAAAAAGGCGTGATATCCGTACAAAATTACCTTTTTTAAAAAAAAGGTAAAAAAAGGCGCCAAGTACACGCATAGTAGTGTATATGTTGTTACCTCGAAAAAAAAAAACAGTGGTAATATTATACCTCAAAAAAATCTAAGTAACAAGTGGTAGACCTAATCTTTGTATCTCGAAAAATCTCGAAAAAACCTAAGCAGTAGTATCTTTACCTAAAAAAAACCGAAGTAACAAGTGGTAGACGTAATCTTTGTATCTCGAAAAATCTTGAAAAAACCTAAGCAGTAGTATTTTTATTTAAAAAAAATTATAACTCAAGTGATACACACCTTATTAAAGATGAGTCGCGCTTCAAGTGATCTATTACAATTACAAAAAAGAAATGATATCTCTTTTTAAATTACAGCGCCAATTACAGAGAGAATATACATTGAGAATCTTTGTATTTCGAAAAATCTCGAAAAAAACCTAAGCAGTAGTATTTTTATTTCCAAACATGTTGTTACCTAGAAAAAACAGTGGTAATATTATACCTCAAAAAAATCTAATTATATATATACCTTAACAAAATTATTATTATATCACGAAATTGCGTTACCAAACTCAATCCAAGTGATATATATTTCAAAAAATTATCTCACAAAATTGTCTCACAAAAATTGTCTCACAAATTGTCTGATAAAAATTGTCTCACAAAATTGTCTCACAAAAATTGTCTCACAAAATTGTCTCACAAAAATTGTCTCACAAAATTATTAAATTACAAAATTGTTACTTTATTCAATCCAAGTGATATCTACCTCGAAAAAACCTAAATAACAAGTGGTATCTATTTAAAAAAAAAATATGTGAAATCTTTTAATACTGCGCCAATTACAAAGAGAGAATATATATATTATATATATACCTTAACAAAATTATTATTATATCACGAAATTGCGTTACCAAACTCAATCCAAGTGATATATATATTTCAAAAAAATATATGAAATCTTTCTTTAAATTACGCCAACTACAAAGAGAATATATATATTGCTTTGAAAAATAATTGTAGTGCAACTACTCTTAAAAAATAAAACAAAATTGTGTTACCTAACTCAACCCAAGTGGTATGTATCTTTGTATTCCTGAGGATCTTTCTATCAACCCAAGTGGTAGTAGTTTTAATTCTCCTTGATAAAATTATAATATTACAAAGAATCATTTAATCATTTTAATCACAAAGAATTAAAGAGGTAACATTATAAAATAAAAATATTTAATTAAAATAAAATAAATAAATTTTTCTTGTAAAAAACTTGGCGCTGCTTTTTTAACCCTTAAATGCCACACCTCTCAAGAATCTCGTAAATGACACATGGGGTCTAAAAGACCCCAGCATGAAAAATGTCTCCTTACTCATTGATTTTTTTATATTTAGTTATGAAAATTATTTTCAATGTTGTTCAAGGCTTAGAAAAGAGAATAAAATGCTTATATTATTAAAATTTCAATTTCAACATAGTATAAAAAATTTAAAAAATTAAATAAACTGAGTACTGCTAAGTGTACAACCGGGTAGGTCAATCACTCAACTATCATCAATGGGAGCATGAGCTCCATTTTTGGGGGAACATTTAAAAATATATCATTGTAAAGGGTCTGGGGTCCGCTGGACCCCGGGTGGCATTTAAGGGTTAATAAAGTCTATCCAGACAAACTTGCATAGGTGCATAAGCATATGCATAAAGAGATGGATTGGTCTATTTCCTTTTGCACATATATCTGAACCAATCAATTTCTTACGCTTATGTTTATGCGCGATGCAAATTTGTCTGGATAGACTTTAAAAAAGCAGCGCCAAGTTTTTTACAAGAAAAATTTATTTATTTTATTTTAATTAAATATTTTTATTTTATAATGTTACCTCTTTAATTCTTTGTGATTAAAATGATTAAATGATTCTTTGTAATATTATAATTTTATCAAGGAGAATTAAAACTACTACCACTTGGGTTGATAGAAAGATCCTCAGGAATACAAAGATACATACCACTTGGGTTGAGTTAGGTAACACAATTTTGTTTTATTTTTTAAGAGTAGTTGCACTACAATTATTTTTCAAAGCAATATATATATTCTCTTTATAGTTGGCGTAATTTAAAGAAAGATTTCATATATTTTTTTGAAATATATATATCACTTGGATTGAGTTTGGTAACGCAATTTCGTGATATAATAATAATTTTGTTCAGGTATATATATAATATATATATTCTCTCTTTGTAATTGGCGCAGTATTAAAAGATTTCACATATTTTTTTTTTAAATAGATACCACTTGTTATTTAGGTTTTTTCGAGGTAGATATCACTTGGATTGAATAAAGTAACAATTTTGTAATTTAATAATTTTGTGAGACAATTTTTGTGAGACAATTTTGTGAGACAATTTTTGTGAGACAATTTTGTGAGACAATTTTTATCAGACAATTTTGTGAGACAATTTTTGTGAGACAATTTTGTGAGATAATTTTTTGAAATATATATCACTTGGATTGAGTTTGGTAACGCAATTTCGTGATATAATAATAATTTTGTTAAGGTATATATATAATTAGATTTTTTTGAGGTATAATATTACCACTGTTTTTTTCTAGGTAACAACATGTTTGGAAATAAAAATACTACTGCTTAGGTTTTTTTTCGAGATTTTTCGAAATACAAAGATTCTCAATGTATATTCTCTCTGTAATTGGCGCTGTAATTTAAAAGAGATATCATTTCTTTTTTGTAATTGTAATAGATCACTTGAAGCGCGACTCATCTTTAATAAGGTGTGTATCACTTGAGTTATAATTTTTTTTAAATAAAAATACTACTGCTTAGGTTTTTTCAAGATTTTTCGAGATACAAAGATTACGTCTACCACTTGTTACTTCGGTTTTTTTTAGGTAAAGATACTACTGCTTAGGTTTTTTCGAGATTTTTCGAGATACAAAGATTAGGTCTACCACTTGTTACTTAGATTTTTTTGAGGTATAATATTACCACTGTTTTTTTTTTATATATTACATTAAAATATAAAATATGTTTGATTAATTTTACTAAAATATATAGGAAATTTCAATAATTTTTCTCAAATCACCAATCTGCTTGGTAATTTTTATCACGTTGTTTGTAAATGTCTTTTGTATATTTCAAAAATTTTTTGGTTGCCAAGCTGTCCCAAATTTGTAATGAATTTAACGGTAAAATATAACAAAAAATTCTCTCCGTGTATGGCACAAGAAAGAAGATTTAATCGATTTAAGGGAGATGTTTACAATTAAGTAAGTATAAGTAAATAAATAAATAAGTATAAGATATAAATTAAAAACGTTAATGTTTTTGTGTTAATATCTAAATAGTTTTGAATTTTATATATATCGAAACGTTTTTAATTTTTCCAAATATATTCTATACAGCAATAGTCAACCTAATATAATGTAATGTAATCAACTTAGACATTTCTCTTATATTTCCAAAGTTTCTAAGACGTCTTAAAAACATTTCAAGTTGTTTCTTAAAAATATTATTTGTGGTTCATAATCTATTCATGCTTGTAAGTCGGGAGAATCGCCCAAAAATGACTAGAGTCCTAGTAATCTACTCTGAGGGCCAATTTCACCAACCACGATTAGCTTAACCGACGGTTAAAGTTAGCAGGATTGACCAATAGAAATGAATCCACCCTGCTACCCTGCTTTCTATTGGTCAATCCTGCTAACTTTAACCGTCGGTTAAGGAGGGTGGTTACAGTCATTGCGGGGCAGGCGGCAAGAGGGGAAAGCTTATAGGTGTAGCGTTGCTTTTTGCTGTTTCTCTCTCTCCAACGCCCAATATATATTTATGTCTCTTTTAAGTGCAAAAAGTTCAAGCGCGCACATAGCCTGCACTTTTACACGGACGCTGCCAACTCTAAATAATCACACTTTTCATCGCGTAAAATAAACGAATTTTAGCAAATAAATATGTGGAATGCATTTTATTAGCTATTTCTTAAGGTTTTAATTTGTTGTTTGTACAATTAAAACCCAAATACGTTATTATTCACGTTGAAATGTGGCAACCACGCAATTTCGTTCTCAGTAGCTGGTAGCACTGATACACAAGTAACCTCGGGCCTTGGGAAGACCTCTATGAAGTTGGCCGGACAACTTCAACGTATCGAACTTTCATTAATTGGTATCGATTGGTGGTCGTTTGGTGGTCTTTGGTAGTCTAGTCCGATCGTTTGGTGGTTAGCCGTTTTCCTGTAAAATCAAAATGAAATTTCCGGTGTGAAGTTAGCCGGACAATTTTTTTTTTTCAACCAATTTAACTTTTTTATAGCTCATTCGACGCGGAATCGTTTGGTGGTCACGAATATCACCAGTAAAACGTTTGGTGGTCAACCGTTTTCCCAGAAAATAGAAAAAACCGTATGCGCATAATGCCGGACATATCACCTCTGTGCCATTAATCAGGAAAGTTGTATTTGTCACCCAAATTGACTTTGATAGGGCTCATTCGACGCGGAATCGTTTGGTGGTCACGAATATCGTTATTAAAACGTTTGGTGGTCAACCGTTTTCCCAGAAAATAGGAAAAACCGTACTCTCACGCCATTGGTCGTACGACTCCGTGACGTTAGCTCGGTAATTTGATGGATAAACATTATTTATCAATCAAATTGACTTTCATACAGCTCGTTCGACGCGGAATCGTTTGGTGGTCACGAATATCGTTATTAAAACGTTTGGTGGTCAACCGTTTTCCCAGAATATAGGAAAAACCGTACTCTCACGCCATTGGTCGAACGACTCCGTGACGTTAGCTCGGTAATTTGATGGATAAACATTATTTATCAATCAAATTGACTTTCATACGGCTCATTCGACGCGGGATCGTTTGGTGGTCACAAATATCGTCATTAAAACGTTTGGTGGTCAACCATTTTCCCAGAAAATAGGAAAAACCGTACGCTCACGCCATTGGTCGTATGACTCTGTGCTATTAATCAGAAAAATTGTATTTGTCACTCAAATTGACTTTCATACGGCTCGTTTGACGCGGAATCGTTTGGTGGTCACGAATATCGTCATTAAAACGTTTGGTGGTCAATCGTTTTCCTAAAAAATAGAAATAACCGTACGCTCACGCCATTGGTCGAATGACCCCGTGACGTTAGCTCGGTAATTTGATGGATAAATATTATTTATCAATCAAATTGACTTTCATACGGCTCATTCGACGCGGAATCGTTTGGTGGTCACGAATATCATTGTTAAAACGTTTGGTGGTCAATCGTTTTCCTAAAAAATAGAAATAACCGTACGCTCACGCCATTGGTCGAATGACCCCGTGACGTTAGCTCGGTAATTTGATGGATAAATATTATTTATCAATCAAATTGACTTTCATACGGCTCATTCGACGCGGAATCGTTTGGTGGTCACGAATATCGTCATTAAAACGTTTGGTGGTCAATAAATAATATTTATCCATCAAATTACCGAGCTAACGTCACGGAGTCGTACGACCAATGGCGTGAGAGTACGGTTTTTCCTATTTTCTGGGAAAACGGTTGACCACCAAACGTTTTAATAACGATATTCGTGACCACCAAACGATTCCGCGTCAAACGAGCCGTATGAAAGTCAATTTGAGTGACAAATACAATTTTTCTGATTAATAGCACAGAGTCATACGACCAATGGCGTGAGCGTACGGTTTTTCCTATTTTCTGGGAAAACGGTTGACCACCAAACGTTTTAATGACGATATTCGTGACCACCAAACGATTCCGCGTCAAATGAGCAGTATGAAAGTCAATTTGATTGATAAATAATATTTATCCATCAAATTACCGAGCTAACGTCACGGGGTCATTCGACCAATGGCGTGAGCGTACGGTTATTTCTATTTTTTAGGAAAACGATTGACCACCAAACGTTTTAACAATGATATTCGTGACCACCAAACGATTCCGCGTCGAATGAGCCGTATGAAAGTCAATTTGATTAATAAATAATGTTTATCCATCAAATTACCGAGCTAACGTCACGGAGTCGTACGACCAATGGCGTGAGAGTACGGTTTTTCCTATTTTCTGGGAAAACGGTTGACCACCAAACGTTTTAATAACGATATTCGTGACCACCAAACGATTCCGCGTCGAATGAGCCCAATCAAAGTCAATTTGGGCGACAAATACAACTTTCCTGATTAATGGCACAGAGGTGATATGTCCGGCATTATGCGCATACGGTTTTTTCTATTTTCTGGGAAAACGGTTGACCACCAAACGTTTTACTGGTGATATTCGTGACCACCAAACGATTCCGCGTCGAATGAGCTATAAAAAAGTTAAATTGGTTGAAAAAAAAAAAATTGTCCGGCTAACTTCACACCGGAAATTTCATTTTGATTTTACAGGAAAACGGCTAACCACCAAACGATCGGACTAGACTACCAAAGACCACCAAACGACCACCAATCGATACCAATTAATGAAAGTTCGTTACGTTGAAGTTGTCCGGCTAACTTCATAGAGGTCTTGGGAAGTCAGGAACGCGAGAGATCTTAGGAGTATTTAATTTTTGTGTTCTCAACGAAAATGAAAAGGTGGAAAGGAAAACTGCAAACTGTAAAGCAGTACAATCGTCGTTTACAGCAAGTGGAGAATGGAAAGCGGCGAAGAAAAGCCGAGACAGAAGAAACAGAATGCGTGGTTGATGGGCGACGTATAATTGATATAAAGGTTATGTCGCAACACATGATCTGTACTTTCTGTAAAGAGGATTTATGGATGAGAAATATTAAACAAGAAAAGAGATATGGTTTGGCCTCAGTATTTTCTGTACTCTGCCAAAACTGCCTGCTAATGAATAAGGTACCGAGTGGATATAATCATCCTGGACCAAAAAATCAGTCCATGAAATACGATGTCAACACTAAATCAGCGTTAGGTAAGTTGTACATTATAAATCTTTTTACATATTTGCAAATTGTATAATTCATTAATAAAAATAAAAAATTAAATAAAATATTTACATTTTCTAACGATGGGACTTTTGTACAGGGACTGTACACTCAGGATTAGGGTACACATCTGTTAACAAGTATCTGCAGTGCCTGAATATCCCGAACATGAGTTCGATTTCGTACAAACGATATGAGAGAGAGATTGGACCTATAATTGAATTAGTTGCAAAGCAAAGCTGTCAAGAAGCCACAAAATTAGAACGATCTTTAACAATACAAAATGTGGAGTCTTTGGAAAAACTTTTGTAAGTTTATTGGCGTCAGGATTTTTACGAGCATTTGTTTTCTCTATTTTCTATTTTCACTAAATTGCATAGGTTAATAATAATTGTATTAGACATAATTGTATTAGACTTAGACTTTTTTTTACAATAAAATCCAGTTTTTTCAAATGTTTATTTTTTATTTTAAAAGTTTATATTCTTTTAATGATAATGAATTTTACAATGATTACATGCTTATAGGAAATATACATATAAATTTTTAATAATTGTACTTATGGTTATTATAAAATGACTCGTAAATAATGTAAGAAATTATGTTTGTATCCAATCCAAAATTATAAATAAAATCTATAATTATACACAGCAAAAATTCAGACATTTATTATATCTCCTTCGTATTCTTACTCTCATTATTTTTCCCTAATGATGTATAGGCCTGAAGATCTTCGAAGCGGGTTTCTAGTTAGAAGTAGAGAAGAATCCGAAGATTCAGTTTTATCGACAAAGGAAACAGATGATTCTAGAAGTAGAGAAGAATCCGAAGATTTAGTTCTATCGACGAAAGAAACAGATGGTTCGCGTGAATTTCAAGAAGACTATAACGCGCCAGACGAATCAGTCGATCAAGCGATGAATGATTTAACACGAATCTTTGTTTCTTACGACATGGGTTGGAGCAAACGAGGCTCAGGGCGTCAGTATGACAGTTTGAATGGCTACGCTGCTATGATCGGGACGCAATCTGGTAAAGTCTTGGATTTTGCAACGAGAAACAGGGAGAGCCGCTTATGCTATTTAGGAAAAGCGAAGGAAAAGCATGACTGTCGTCTAAATTTCCACGGCAGTGCCAAAGCAATGGAGCCTGATACTGCAGCTCAACTAGCGGCTAATAGCACGATTTTGAAGTCGCAAAACGTACAAGTTGGAGTTTTCATAGGTGATGATGACAGTTCAAGTATCTGCGCTGTGAGAAATGCATGCAGTCACCCCGTTGTGAAGCACTCAGACAAAAACCACACTTCGAGAGGTGTGAAAAATATGTTATACAAAATTGACAAGAGAAGTGATGCTAATAAAGAGCTGACGTCAGAAGCTATCAAATATTTACACAGATGTTTCACATATGCTGTATCCCAGAATCCAGGAAATCCGGATAATTTGGCTGCTGCAATCAGGAACATCCCATTCCATGCTTTTAACATGCATGATAATTGCGGAGATTGGTGCAATTATTCGAAGGATCCGGAAAATTACACACATACGACCGTTCTTGGTGGTTTTCAAAACGAACGTTTATTTGAAGAGTTGAAAGAACTTTTTAATAAATTGGCAAACAACGCAGAGAAATTCTCGACTGGCGCTTTGAGCCAGGCTAATGAAAGCCTGAATAGCATTATGTCAAGGAAAGCGCCAAAAGCCGTGTGCTACAGTCTTTCCGAATCTGCTGATTTTAGATATGCATCCGCGGTTGCCCAAAAAAATTGCGGAGAAAAATATGTACAAGAGGTATATAAACATTACGAATTGAGTCCAGGATCACATTTGTCTAAACACGTAGAAAGATGTGCGAAATCAGCTCGGATACGGTCGACGAAAGCGAAGACACCACTTTTCAAAACGCGAAGACGAGCTCTCAGAAAACAGAGATCTCAATTACGAAACAGACGGGATCATCTCGAAGGTGAAACTTATAGCAGTCACATCGGTCTATTGAGCATGCCTGCAGTAGAAACTGACCGCGATACATCATCTACTGAGTTGCCAAGCTTAGCAAACAATTTCGATCACGATAATAACTCCACAGCTTTGGTTTTTTTCGATTTGGAAACTGCGGGGTTAAAACTGACTTGCGAAGTCTTACAGGTTGCTATGAAATGTGGGAGCACAATGTTCAATGAATACATAAGGCCAAATGAAAATATATCTTTGGCTGCTTCAAAAGTCAATGGACTAACCAACGAAGGACACGATCTATTCTTACACGAAAGAAGCGTACCTGCGAAGCCTTTGCACGTAGTTGCGAACGAATTGCTCCAATTTTTAAAGGATTTACAGAAGCCTTGCGTGTTAATTGCACATAATTGTGCCTTTGATGCTCCACGACTTATACGTCTTATCAATCAAGTAGGCCTCGTCACAAAATTTACCCACGTTATTGACGGTTTCGTAGACACTCTGCCACTTTTTAGGAATAAGTTTCCCGGTGAAGATTGCAGTTTAGTAAAGCTGGCAGCTCAAAACTTTGCTCTACATCCAGAAAAAGCTCACGATGCAATGTACGATGTAGTAATGCTACAGAACGTGGCCTTTTATAACTTCACAGTCGACGAATTACTTACCAGTAATAAAAAGTACGTAGAAATGTTGCAATACGACAAGAATTTCAAATCACTTGTACCTTTGTCAAATTCCGTATCCAACGAGATAAGAAAAAGAATGGCTAATGCAGGTATTAGCTACGTCCTATTACAACATGCATACAGCCAAGGAAAGGAAGAGATTATATCACTACTTGAAAGGAAAGAGAATGGAAAAAAGCAAGTGATTAAAACAAAAAAAATGCTGAATACTATCATAAGTCATTTCGAAGAGTTGCTCAAATAAATTTGTGATATGTATGCTGTAAGCTATATTTAAGTATTACTGTTTTCGCAAATGTCATGTGCTGCGTTATAAAGTTTAATAGCATAATATATCTGTTTAATAAAATATATTAATTTATTTAATATATAAATTTATATTATTTTATATTTTCAACAAGTTTGTTGGTGCAGTCGTTCTTAATTAACTTTAATGGATTAAAATAGAAATATTTTTGCTTTTACTTCAAATGTAATTACGTTTATTATTTTCTTTGATATTTAATTCTATTATACAAAATTTGTTAAGTGTTATTGAAATTTTCAATTAACAAATTTTAATTCGCATTACGTCTCTCTACATTTGATTCTACATCATTTGTAATGATAAAAAATAATAATAATGAAATAATAAAATAAAGCGTCAATCATTTGACAATTGTTTTCATCAAATTGTGTTCCAAAAATTTACTTTCTCTGTATAACCTGTGACTGAATTATGGCCCCATTGGCACCCGTGATTTATCAGGGCCGACTCTAATGCGACGTTGCCGCTCTCCGTCGCGTGCTCGATAGCTTTACGCGAAATAGCTACAACATGCTGTTTTATTTTTACATTTTCTTGCTAACTATGTAGACAAATCGTTTGAGCCTTGGCAAGGCTCCTTCCTAAATATGTAAAGAATTATTTGCACCTATTTTCATTACATTCTTATCATTTTTAATATGCTTTCAAGGATTATATTACAGATATCGTGACATTTTGGTTATGTCGCCCATGTATAAGAGTACAACTTCAATAATTAATTACTCGACAACCATGCAGACGATCGTCTTCAACTTTGGCATGGACGACAGATTCCTATAGACGAATGTCCTCCATAAATTTGAACTAATTCTTATCAAATTGATTTTACTAACCAACCTCCTTAAGCCAGAGAGAAGGATGAGAGGCGCAATGACGGCGATTTTCTTGGGACGCTTTTGCTAGGCCGTACAGTAGCGCCACACATCCACTTTCAGGAATTGGAACTACGAGTCACATCCACTTTTCGATACTGTCGATGAATTTGGTTCATGTCCGTGCTATGTATACATCCACTTTTCGATATTGTCGGTCTTTGGTGGTTCGTGTCCGAACTACCCAGCTGGAGGGGATATGCTGCCGCCGCGGCGGCACGCGCCGGCTATGCGACGTTGCCACGATGCCACTCATTTCGGGTATCGTATCTCGTGCCTCGCCGACTGCCAAGTCGACGATGCGCTACGTCATATTTATAAATATTTATTTAATCATATTTACAATTTTTATATTTATAACTTTTAAATATGCATATATATATATATGCATATATATATATATATGCATATTAAAAAAAAATATATATATATTTATTTATTTATAAATGTAAAAATTATAAATAAAATGAAATAAATATTTATAAACACTAATTCAGGAAGGAAAGGATTTAGGAGTTAGATTTAGGAGTAGAGAGAGCTATGCATAAATAAAAAACATATTAATTGTTACTTTATTATTTATTGAAGATTATTTTTGGTAATAATATATATGTTGATGCCCGATATATTTTTTTCTTCACCAGCTCCGCCTCTTCCTCTTCTTCTGCCTCTGCCTCTGCCTCTGCCTCTTCCTCGGCCTCTACCTCTCCCTCGCATCGCGATAAAACAAGACAAAAAGAAAAAGAAAAGAAAATGTGTGTGTGTGTGTGTGTGTGTGTGTGTGTGTGTGTGTGTGTGTGTGTGTATGTGTGTGCAGCGTTACAGCGTAACATATGTCTTAGATCTTAGATTGTTATCTATACGAATTTATTTTGTATATATACATATACATAAAAGGTATATGTTTTACGCTGTTATATATTATTTATCATGTATATAGAATATTTAAGAAATATTAAAAAATGTACAGAAGTAAATACGGAACGCATATCTTTATTTTATTTTAAAAATTTATTGAAGCAAAAACATTTTATTAAACAGTTTATACGAATTATTTATTCAAATTGGCTGCGTTCAGCAGAACACAACAGTTTTCAAACGTTTTATGATTCTCTGCTGAACGATTCTAAATGCACTCAAAGTCTCAACATGTTCATTCAGCGGCCGCCATGATTTTCAGCGAATTAAAAGTACGCAAAACGTCAAGCTGTCAAGCAAAACGTCATTGACATATAGTATGGACTACGCGATGTATAAATATATGGACTACGGTATGTACAAATATTAATATAAGAAAATAAAGAAATATATATAATTATAATTTAGATAAATTCGGATTAGCACGCATATAACATAGAATGATAGGTTAAGGGGGTCTATACACGTACGAGTTTGGCTCGCAAGTCCGGCTCGGCTCGGCTTCTACTCGTTCGTGGATGGGATGTCACGAGCCGGGTTCGGCGTCAGATGAGCCAAATTCGCACATTTTCTTTTCGTGTGTGGTGAAAAAACGTTCGAGTCCAGCTCGCGAATCAAGCTCGCCGAGCCGGACTTGCGAGCCAAACTCGTATATACGTATATAGACCCCCTAAATATAATAAAATATGTAAAATACTTTGATGCATTATACTTATTAATTAAATGTCATGTACTTATGTACTTATGTAAACTTTTTCAATAATTATTTTGAAGAAAATTTAATTAATTACATTTAATTAATAAGTATAATGCATCAAAGTATAACATATTTTGTATACATTTAACGATTTAACCTATTATTCTATGTTAAATGCGTGCTAACCCGAATTTATCTAAATTATAATTATAATATATTTCTTTATTTTCTTATATTAATATATATATATATATATATATATATATATATATATATAGCAAAACGTTATCAGTAAAATAACTGCCTCCAGTGTATAACATCTAAGAATGTATAAATATAAATATACATATAAATAATATTTTTATATGTATATTTATATTTATACATTCTCAGATGTTAATACACTGGAGGCAGTTATTTTACTGATAACGTTTTGCTTGAGATACAGCGTACTTTTAGTTCGCTGAAAATCATGGCGACCGCTGAGTGAACATGTTGAGACTTTGAATGCGCTTAGAATCGTTCAGCAGGGTATCATAAAACGGTTGAAAACTGTTGCGCTCTGTTGAACGCAGCCATATTCAGCGTACTTTTAATTAGCTGAAAATCATGGCGACCGCTGAATGAACGTGTTGAGACTTTGAGTGAATTTAGAATCGTTCAGCAGAGAATCATAAAACGGTTGAAAACTGTTGCGTTCTGCTGAACGCAGCCATTGTTTGTTATTATTTAATAATTTTTGATAGTAATGAACTTGTCAATGACAAAAAATCTTCTATAGAGAGGCCATCGTCTAATCTGTCTCACGCGTTCACAAGAGCATGATTTTTTATAATCCAACTACACTAAAAAAAAAATTTGTTTATATTAAGTAAATATATTTATTTTAGTATTATTTCCTTGATTTAAAGAAATATTTTGTAACTTTATAAAGAATTTATTTTATACTTGCAAATATTTATTTAAATATTGGAAATATTTGTTTAACATTTTATTTTTTTGTTTTTAAGTACACAAATTTTTTATTTAAATATTATTTTCTTAAAAACAGTAATTTATTTTTTAACATAAAAAGCATTGCCTTTTTTAATATTAATAAAACAAGTTAAATAAATATTTTATTAAATTTACGAACTAAATTTCTTAATTTAAAAAAATTAGATACTTTGCTTTACTAAACATGCAATTATATTAAAATAAATAAATGAAAGCTTAATGGAAAGAATAAGTTATTTCAAATAAAATAATGACTTATCTGAATATATTTAATTATTTTTTTCAAATAAGTAAATAAATTACTTGCACGTGAAATAAATATATTTTTAATGCAGACAAATAATTATAAAAATTTGTAATAATAAAAAATATAAAAATATATTTTCTTCAATGAAAGAAATAAAAGTATTTTGATTTTAGTAACTAATTTTCTTCAAATAAAATTTTTAATTTAAATAATATTTTCTCAAAAACAGCAATTTATTTTTTAACATGAAAAAGATTGCCTTTTTAAATATTAATATCATAAATTAAATAAATATTTTATTAAATTTACGAACTGAATTTCTTTATTTGAAAAAATAGATACTTTGGTTTACTAAACATGCAATTATATTAAAATAAATAAATCAAAGCTTAATGGAAAGAATAAGTTATTTCAAATAAAATAATGACTTATCTGAATATATTAAATTATTTTTTAAAGTAAGTAAATTAATTACTTGCATATAAAATAAATATATTTTTAATGTAGACAAATAATTATAAAAATCTGTAATAATAAAAAATATAAAAATATATTTTCTTCAATGAAAGAAATAAAAATATTATGATTTAGTAATCTACGGCCGAGAGTCGGCTCAGTACTGGGCATGTATTGGGTCGACTTAGAAAATTTTCGCTCGAGCGGCGCCGGAGGTAACGACCGCGGCACAAAAGCAATACGTCGCGAGGGGACTTAGAAAGCTTTTTGCTCGAGCGGCGCCGGAGGTAACGACCGCGGCACAAAAGCAACACGTCGCGAGGGGACTTAGAAAGCTTTTTGCTCGAGCCCACGCCGGAGGTAACAACCGCGTTTGTGCCTCTCGGTTACAAGTACCCCGAATTATGGTGTCATTCGTCTCGCTTTACGTCAACGTGGCGTATCGTCGACCCCCGAGACCGGCTGCCGGATATCCCGTACGATAATCGAATTCGCGTCGTCGTCGCTCTCAGCGGTCAAGCCCCGATGGTCTCGATATTTCGCCTCCGGCGCCCGTAAGCGACCGTGCGTAAGACCGTGCGTCGCCGATCGCTCGGCCGGCTGGTTGGGTACTATAAGAGGTGCGGTGCGCTCGGCGAGCCGAGCGACACGAGCGATACGTACGGACGTGCAAACGCGTTTCGCTTGGTCTGTACGAATGTGTAAAACGTTTGTGGAATACGTACACGAAAGGGGCACGTACGACGAAGTCGATGCGGGGAGCATCGTTTCCCGTTCGCTCGCGCTCGTAGTCGATCGCCACCGTCGTGTAACTTATACGAACACAGCACTGCCACGAGTCGGTGTCGAAAGACCGAATTGGACTTGGAGAAATTCTCGCTCGAGCGGCGCCGGAGGTAACGACCGCGGCACGAAAGCAACACGTCGCGAGTATGATATGACAATCAGTGTTGTCCCCGTACTAGTACTCTGTGTCGATGATATTGTTTTTCAAATTTAATAAACATGGTTTTTATTTAAAAATGTATTTTTTTATTTTGAAAATATATTTTGTTACTTTGAAAAATGAGTTTCTTTATTTAAAAATATATTTTGTTACTGTAGATTTATAAATTAACTTTCTTATTATACAGAAAAAAATAATTTACTTAAAAAATGATATCGTTTTTCAAATTTAGTAATTATGGTTTCCATTTAAAAATAAATTTTTTTATTTTGAAAATATATTTTCTTTTTTTAAAAAATGAGTTTTTTTATTTGAAAATATATTTTGTTATTGAAGGTTTATAAAATGTATTGCTTATTTAATTCAACTAACAATTTACTTAAAACAAAAAATGATTTTTTTTGTTCAAAATAGCAGTTTTTGGTTTAAAAATATATTTTCTTATTACTACTGCAGAAATCAAACCTTTTGATTCATTAAAAAAAAGATTTACTTATTTTAAAAATTTGCAGATTTATTTGAAAAACAAAATTTCTTTTATTTTGTAATGCGTTTTATAGTTTAAAATATTAGTTATTCAATTGAAGTATATACTTTTTGTTTAATAAATAACATTTACTTACTTTAAAGAAATAATTTTTCTACATTAATAAATGTTTTTTTTCTTTCTAAAAATACAAATGTTTCAAATTATGAAAATAATTTTCTTGCAAATAGTCAAAACAATGGTTTTCTTAATTCAAATTAAATTTTCTTGAATCTAGCAATTTTTTTTTCAGTGTATATAATCTTGTTAAGGCTTTCCTGTTTTTAAAGTCGTCAGATCTCGACAAGTTGTCGCCTGCAATTCTTCTAATTTTTCTGTAAATAAAACATTAAAGCAAATGGTATATATAATAATTTATATTAATGTACAAAACTTACTCATAAACATCCATAGGTCATGGTTATCTGTAAATTTATGATTTAATGTCCTGTGGTATCGTTTTATTAAATTATTTAATATTTGTCCGTTTAAGCTTCCGATACATTGAAAATATGGTTGTATTAGAAAAGAGCGTTTAATAAGAAAAAATTATTTAATTATATTAAAAGATGTAAAAAAACGCGCGCGCGCGCGCATGTGTGTGTGTGTGTGTGTGTGTGTGTGTGTGTGTGTGTGTGTGTGTGTGTGTGTGTGTGCGCGTATGTGTGCGTGTGTGTGCGCTATGCTCTTATACTCCTTGCTCACATCATGATATACATCTTTTATATTTCGGAAATCGTTCTGAACGTTGTGTTTTAAAGTTTTTTTGAATAATCGTATATCTTTTGCATGGTTATCAGCTGGATGATCGTGTCTCTTTGTTTGTCGAAATCTATTATTTTTTAACTTTCTTCGTCCACCACATCTTTTCCTTTTCTCTTTACATGACAGATATCTATATTTAATGATTAAAAAACGAATTACACATTTTAAATTTTTTTAAAGATCAAATAATGCAATATTAAAGTAAAACGAAATGTTATACATACATGGTGGTTGCTCGTTTTCCATGATAAATTTTTTCGCAAACGAACGAATATTCATTAAATTCATTAAATTCTAAAAAAATATTTAAGCTTTCAAAAAATGTTTCTTATAACAGTTTAATAATAAAATCTCTATTCAACAACATTAATATAATATTTTTCAAAATTATTTTTTAAACAAAATTTTGACTAAAAATTAGAAAATTTTTTTTTTTCAATTTTATTAATGTGATTAAATAAAGATATGTATTTACCATACAACTGTTATAAGAAACATTTTTTGAAATCTTAAAAATTTTTTTAATATATCGAGAAAAGTAAAAGCCTCTCTACACATATGAGGGGTGGTGTTCAAATTAGGCGCGTTATTAAAAGTATCGCCTCGCTGGTAACAGCGACAGCGACGCGATCGCGGCGCCGGAAGCAAGGGGCGCGCTGCCGATCGCTTTTTGGTTCTTACCGGTCCGCGCTTGCGACGCGACGATACGTGTCGGGCGGCCCGACACGTATCGTCGCGTCGCAAGCGCGGACCGGTAAGAACCAAAAAGCGATCGGCAGCGCGCCCCTTGCTTCCGGCGCCGCGATCGCGTCGCTGTCGCTGTTACCAGCGAGGCGATACTTTTAATAACGCGCCTAATTTGAACACCACCCCTCATATGTGTAGAGAGGCTTTTACTTTTCTCGATATATTAAAAAAATTTTTAAGATTTCAAAAAATGTTTCTTATAACAGTTGTATGGTAAATACATATCTTTATTTAATCACATTAATAAAATTGAAAAAAAAAAATTTTCTAATTTTTAGTCAAAATTTTGTTTAAAAAATAATTTTGAAAAATATTATATTAATGTTGTTGAATAGAGATTTTATTATTAAACTGTTATAAGAAACATTTTTTGAAAGCTTAAATATTTTTTTAGAATTTAATGAATTTAATGAATATTCGTTCGTTTGCGAAAAAATTTATCATGGAAAACGAGCAACCACCATGTATGTATAACATTTCGTTTTACTTTAATATTGCATTATTTGATCTTTAAAAAAAATTTAAAATGTGTAATTCGTTTTTTAATCATTAAATATAGATATCTGTCATGTAAAGAGAAAAGGAAAAGATGTGGTGGACGAAGAAAGTTAAAAAATAATAGATTTCGACAAACAAAGAGACACGATCATCCAGCTGATAACCATGCAAAAGATATACGATTATTCAAAAAAACTTTAAAACACAACGTTCAGAACGATTTCCGAAATATAAAAGATGTATATCATGATGTGAGCAAGGAGTATAAGAGCATAGCGCACACACACGCACACATACGCGCACACACACACACACACACACACACACACACACACACACACACACACACACACACACATGCGCGCGCGCGCGCGTTTTTTTACATCTTTTAATATAATTAAATAATTTTTTCTTATTAAACGCTCTTTTCTAATACAACCATATTTTCAATGTATCGGAAGCTTAAACGGACAAATATTAAATAATTTAATAAAACGATACCACAGGACATTAAATCATAAATTTACAGATAACCATGACCTATGGATGTTTATGAGTAAGTTTTGTACATTAATATAAATTATTATATATACCATTTGCTTTAATGTTTTATTTACAGAAAAATTAGAAGAATTGCAGGCGACAACTTGTCGAGATCTGACGACTTTAAAAACAGGAAAGCCTTAACAAGATTATATACACTGAAAAAAAAATTGCTAGATTCAAGAAAATTTAATTTGAATTAAGAAAACCATTGTTTTGACTATTTGCAAGAAAATTATTTTCATAATTTGAAACATTTGTATTTTTAGAAAGAAAAAAAACATTTATTAATGTAGAAAAATTATTTCTTTAAAGTAAGTAAATGTTATTTATTAAACAAAAAGTATATACTTCAATTGAATAACTAATATTTTAAACTATAAAACGCATTACAAAATAAAAGAAATTTTGTTTTTCAAATAAATCTGCAAATTTTTAAAATAAGTAAATCTTTTTTTTAATGAATCAAAAGGTTTGATTTCTGCAGTAGTAATAAGAAAATATATTTTTAAACCAAAAACTGCTATTTTGAACAAAAAAAATCATTTTTTGTTTTAAGTAAATTGTTAGTTGAATTAAATAAGCAATACATTTTATAAACCTTCAATAACAAAATATATTTTCAAATAAAAAAACTCATTTTTTAAAAAAAGAAAATATATTTTCAAATAAAAAAATTTATTTTTAAATGGAAACCATAATTACTAAATTTGAAAAACGATATCATTTTTTAAGTAAATTATTTTTTTCTGTATAATAAGAAAGTTAATTTATAAATCTACAGTAACAAAATATATTTTTAAATAAAGAAACTCATTTTTCAAAGTAACAAAATATATTTTCAAAATAAAAAAATACATTTTTAAATAAAAACCATGTTTATTAAATTTGAAAAACAATATCATCGACACAGAGTACTAGTACGGGGACAACACTGATTGTCATATCATACTCGCGACGTGTTGCTTTCGTGCCGCGGTCGTTACCTCCGGCGCCGCTCGAGCGAGAATTTCTCCAAGTCCAATTCGGTCTTTCGACACCGACTCGTGGCAGTGCTGTGTTCGTATAAGTTACACGACGGTGGCGATCGACTACGAGCGCGAGCGAACGGGAAACGATGCTCCCCGCATCGACTTCGTCGTACGTGCCCCTTTCGTGTACGTATTCCACAAACGTTTTACACATTCGTACAGACCAAGCGAAACGCGTTTGCACGTCCGTACGTATCGCTCGTGTCGCTCGGCTCGCCGAGCGCACCGCACCTCTTATAGTACCCAACCAGCCGGCCGAGCGATCGGCGACGCACGGTCTTACGCACGGTCGCTTACGGGCGCCGGAGGCGAAATATCGAGACCATCGGGGCTTGACCGCTGAGAGCGACGACGACGCGAATTCGATTATCGTACGGGATATCCGGCAGCCGGTCTCGGGGGTCGACGATACGCCACGTTGACGTAAAGCGAGACGAATGACACCATAATTCGGGGTACTTGTAACCGAGAGGCACAAACGCGGTTGTTACCTCCGGCGTGGGCTCGAGCAAAAAGCTTTCTAAGTCCCCTCGCGACGTGTTGCTTTTGTGCCGCGGTCGTTACCTCCGGCGCCGCTCGAGCAAAAAGCTTTCTAAGTCCCCTCGCGACGTATTGCTTTTGTGCCGCGGTCGTTACCTCCGGCGCCGCTCGAGCGAAAATTTTCTAAGTCGACCCAATACATGCCCAGTACTGAGCCGACTCTCGGCCGTAGATTACTAAATCATAATATTTTTATTTCTTTCATTGAAGAAAATATATTTTTATATTTTTTATTATTACAGATTTTTATAATTATTTGTCTACATTAAAAATATATTTATTTTATATGCAAGTAATTAATTTACTTACTTGAAAAAATAATTTAATATATTCAGATAAGTCATTATTTTATTTGAAATAACTTATTCTTTCATTAAGCTTTGATTTATTTATTTTAATATAATTGCATGTTTAGTAAACCAAAGTATCTATTTTTTCAAATAAAGAAATTCAGTTCGTAAATTTAATAAAATATTTATTTAATTTATGATATTAATATTTAAAAAGGCAATCTTTTTCATGTTAAAAAATAAATTGCTGTTTTTGAGAAAATATTATTTAAATTAAAAATTTTATTTGAAGAAAATTAGTTACTAAAATCAAAATACTTTTATTTCTTTCATTGAAGAAAATATATTTTTATATTTTTTATTATTACAAATTTTTATAATTATTTGTCTGCATTAAAAATATATTTATTTCACGTGCAAGTAATTTATTTACTTATTTGAAAAAAATAATTAAATATATTCAGATAAGTCATTATTTTATTTGAAATAACTTATTCTTTCCATTAAGCTTTCATTTATTTATTTTAATATAATTGCATGTTTAGTCAAGCAAAGTATCTAATTTTTTTAAATTAAGAAATTTAGTTCGTAAATTTAATAAAATATTTATTTAACTTGTTTTATTAATATTAAAAAAGGCAATGCTTTTCATGTTAAAAAATAAATTGCTGTTTTTAAGAAAATAATATTTAAATAAAAAATTTGTGTACTTAAAAACAAAAAAATAAAATGTTAAACAAATATTTCCAATATTTAAATAAATATTTGCAAGTATAAAATAAATTCTTTATAAAGTTACAAAATATTTCTTTAAATCAAGGAAATAATACTAAAATAAATATATTTACTTAATATAAACAAATTTTTTTTTCAGTGTAGTTACCCTATTTTGCTTAGTTTTCGAGATATTTGAGAAAAAATTTAACAAATCGCGTTTTTTGTTGATAATATTGTTAATAACTTTTTATTCCGCGTTAATTTTGCGAAGCAAAATAAATCCCACTATAACACCTCAAATCAAAGCGATTCATGGTGGTTGCAACCTGGGAAGATTAATTGGACGATTCGATGTCTAATATGACTGGCCTAAAAAGCGAAAAGAATTATTAACATTTTTCGACGTTCGAAAAATTTGCTGTGCGACAGTAGTTTAACTCAAATTAAAGTAAGCAATTTATAAAATTATCAATTAATATATATAATAGTTATCAGGTGTGAGAAACGTCAAATCTTAATTCCGCATTATCTAAAATTGGCAACATGTTAACCCTTAAATGCCACCCGGGGTCCAGCGGACCCCAGACCCTTTAGAATGATATATTTTCAAATGTTCCCTCCAAAAATGGAGCTCATACCCGGGTGGAAATGTGTCTGGGCGATCCAAGTTTCTATTTTGGGCCCCGTGGGGAATGTCGTGGCACGCCCGTATCGGAAATCTAGCCAGGCGCTGCCTAGTATTTCATCTAGGCGCTAGACAGAATTGTGCGGGGGTGCCAAGATGGGAAATCCAGCCGGGGGCTAGCTAGCGCCCGGCCAGTGAGGCAGGATCATAATAGTCATATTTAACATAAGTAATATTATTAACCCTTAAATGCCACACCTCTCAAGAATCTCGTAAATGACACATGGGGTCTAAAAGACCCCAGCATGAAAAATGTCTCCTTACTTATTGATTTTTTGATATTTAGTTATGAAAATTATTTTCAATGTTGTTCAAGGCTTAGAAAAGAGAATAAAATGCTTATATTGTTAAAATTTCAATTTCAACATAGTATAAAAAATTAAGATCGCCAACAGTTAAAATGTTGGCTCCAAAATCAAAAAAATAAAAAATAATAAATAAATAAATATGAGCTCCATATTTGGCGGGAACATTTGAAAATATATCATTCTAAAGGGTCTGGGGTCCGCTGGACCCCGGGTGGCATTTAAGGGTTAAATAATATCTAAGTAAAATGTAAAATTATTCAACATTTCATAAAGTTATTCGACGCTATCATTTCGGCGCTTAGCCGCGGGCGACGACAGCGTCTCTATCTCACGTCTCGCGTGCCATCTGCCATGTAATAGTGGTTATGGTTAGTGGTTAAGAAGCCATTGTTGCATTGTTCGCATTTTGTTTCGCGCGTGAGTTGAGTTGAGGCCGCAGGGGAAAGGGGGAAGTGATCCGCGCAGTTCCTTTCCTTGGTGCCCTCCGACGCGACGGCTCCGACGACCGCCGCCCGCGTCGTGAGTAGTCGCCCTTTCCCCCCGCGTGATCCGCGGCGCCGTTCAGACCACTTCCGCGCGCGCGAGGATACGTAGCCGGGCCGAGCGGACTCGCGGCGTCATCGGCGACCTCGCGTGCGATCGTCGCGACGACCGGGCGACGTAGGTGCCGCGCGTCGGAACGTGCACGCGGACACGGCGGCTGCCGGCGTAGGTGCCGCTGCGGCGGAACGGAAGACTGCCTCCCCCTCGCTCGGGTGACGTGTGCCGGGTCGCGGAAACGGACCCCCGTCGCGCTTTCTTCGCCGCCGAGACTGCCGAGAGACGGAATTTGGGCCTAACGTACCTACGGCATCCCGAGTTCGCGGAAATATCAAAAGATAGACAAAGAAGTTCACGAGCTATTAAACCGTTGGGGTGTATCTCCACCTGTTATTGATAGATTCAAAGGTAAGTACTTCTATTGTAAATACTGCATGACTGCGATTTTCCGTGCTTACTTCTCTCACCTTATATATGTATGCAAAATTACCGTGCGGCATTATTTCACGATCTCACAATCATGGCGTATATATGTGAGATCTAGATTCTAGAAATATCGAGAGCGTTCTATCACGTGATCGATATACAGGTGACATGCCGCGACCGCGTGTGTGTGCGTGCCGGGCCTGTCGAAAGTACGGATCGGAGCGGCAGTCGTCTACCGGCCGCCGAACGATAAGACGGAATAATGTACTCGCAATGTATTTAGAATAAAGTATCTTACATATATTCTTTTATCTTCTAATTTGATAGGTAAAAGAATATTCGCTATGACTGATCATACGGAATGATGCCGAACGGTAATTTTGCATACATATAAGGTTAAAGAAGTAAACATCCTGAACAATAACTTTGCATTATATACATATATGAATAAACTTATTAATACACTGAGAAAAAAATGTTCTGGATTTTAGTAAATATTAGTTTCCATACAACTGTGACTCCATTTATTAAAATAAAGAAAATTTTCCTTTTTATTAGTATATTTTTTTCCTAGTAAATCAATATTGTGTTTTATATTAGGTGAATTAAATCATTAATTCAGCTCATTGACTCAAATAAATCTCATCAGACTTTAATACGCAGGTCATGAAGAACTCAATTAGGAAATGCCTTATGTAATACTCTATATATCCTTATATAGTATGCCTGCATGAACGCGGCCAGTAAAACTTATCATCCATCGAATATGACGATATTTAATCCATTATATTTATAATATATAGATACTAATACATGTTAGTAATACGTTAGATACAGTAAGAGAAAAATGTCTTAATTCACAACGAGTTAAAGCTAATTCTATCGCGCTGTTTTGTTTCACGAAAGAGTAGATTATTTAATAAAAGTCTAAACATGTTATTATTTTCAAATAGGTTGTCAGTCAAGAAAATGATCATTGTATATGGTACGGAGTATGTTACACGGATGCAGCTATGCACAAAAAGTATTGTCCTTACGATGGACCACCGAAGCCATTGAATTCTGAAGGACAAAAATTGTTGGCTAAGCATTGTCCACATTTGTTGGTGGATGATGGCAAAGGAATTAATACCTGCTGCGATACAACTCAGCTTGCTACGTTAGACTCAAATATCAAGCTTGCGTCAAATTTTCTAAAAAGATGCCCTAGTTGCTTAGATAATTTAGTGAAACATTTTTGCGATTTTACATGCGCTGTTAACCAAAGCAAATTTATCAACATTACGGAGAAAGGCGAAGCAAATGGTAATTATTATATTTCATCATTTAATATGTTTAAGATTTAATATTTTATGTTTATAACATTTTGATACGCATTTTACTATTTTGAATCTCTTTCCAGGTGTAGAATATATTAACGGGATAGGTGTATATATAACAAATAAATATCTTGACGGCACGTTTAACTCGTGCAATAAGGTGTCAGTGCCGAGTACGGGGCAGTTAGCAATGGATTTAATGTGCGGAGAATGGGGTGCAAGTAGATGTACTCCTTTGAAATGGTTTCACTATATGGGTGATGCGGAGAATAATGTTCATGTACCTTTCCAAATCACATATGTGAATACTGACAAATCTGTCGGATCATTTGTGCCATTAGACCTTCCAATCTCACACCATGCAGTACGGCGCTAAACGTAAATAGTGAAGAACCAACGTGAAATGAAAGACTTGCTCGAAGCATCCGGAGTGATTAAAGACGGCGTTGGCGCAAATAATAATAAATCATTTACTGATAAATATAATATCTGCTTTCCAATGGGTACAACATTTCAAGAAATGTTAAAAACCAACGACATTTGCCGTCACGATTTTGTAAGTTTTTTGTTACTTTTAATTTTATTACTTTTTCTATACATTTTTTCTATATATTTTTTAATGTTTAGAAGGCTTTCTTATATTTTTTTGTCGATCGACAATTAAATATTAGTAAAAGTGTCACAAATATAATCAAAAAATTAGTGACAAGGGAGCTTGCATTAATATGTACAGCACAAAAAAAATTGATGCCAAAATTGTCCTAAAAGACACTCCGATCTGCGACTGCATTATTGGTAAGAAAATACAACTTTTCTCTATATTACTATTATTAGTAATTATTTTATGTTAATTTAGAGATAAAGAGTTTTATACATAATAATTAATATATTATATGTTGTATATAGATGTTGTTGTAAACATTTTTGAGAAGCATGGAAAATGTATTACCCAAAAGGAAATATATTCAGCTATAGGCATTACTTTAACGAACGCTAAGGACTGGGATGGTCATCGGTTACATCGATCAAAGAAAGCCAGAAATGACGATCAGATCAACCCTTAAATGATTATAATATTAAATATATTTCATTACTTCTTTGTAACTGAGATTACTATATATATATCTAACTCGTTGTAAACTGAGATATTAAATACAAATACAATTAAATACGCGACAATTAAATACAATTTACAATCGTCTTACAAGGATACCTCGCAAAGTGTCAAATTCTGACTTTAATATAACTTTGTGTACATACAGATTATGTAAATAGATGAATTTAGAAAATAGGAGTTGGAGCCAATAAACGGTTTTAAGGGGTGAAACCACCCGTCTGTATGTACACAAAGTTATATTAAAATCAGAATTTTACACTTCGCAAGGTTCTCTTGTTAGTATTTATTTATTAATTTTAAATCTAACTTATCCTAGTCTTACCCTATCTCTTTCTACATAGCGGCTAGACAGATTTAATATCTTGGGGCAACATTGCTCCGCGAGCCAGGGCCTAGATAGTTTTCCAATATTGGAGCTGGCCATTATTGCCGTTACCACCCAGTACAACCCCAGGCTAGCCTTCCATCATAGCGCCCACATTAACTCGTGGAAAACTAGCCGGGGCCCATACAGCGCCAGGTTGTAATTTCCACCCGGGAATTTGAAAACCTTATTTAAAAGTGTTGTTTTCTGACCAGGTTGACGGGCCAGTCTGCATAAAACCCCGACTAATATTAAATCTGTCGAAAAAATCAGCTGTTTTCGCAGTTACGAATGTTCGATATCTTTTTCTAGCACTTCAGTAGCGGGATTCTCTAACTCGTTATCGACGAAAATCGCTATCGTTAACTATCGATATCGATGATTATCGCAAAAGCTTATTCTGTAAGTAGCAGTTATCGACAACTCTCGATAATGTGAATCGTTAAATTCCGATAAATGTCGAAGTCTTGTCGATGCGTTTGCGATCGATACCGGAGGTCTCGCTAAGCCGTTAACGATAGTCGGTGTGAGTCGATGCCGTCGGTGGTACTTTGGTGTATGTAACGTGTGCATATATGTGTGTAGTACATGAGACTTGAGTTCGAAGTACTCTTTTCCTCCTGTCTTTTAATGAAGAATGAAAAAGAAGAACACTTAAAAAGCATTTGTAGCATCAAATGGACTGCAGCCACAGTGAACTGTCGGAAGTTGTTGAATAAAATCTAATACGGTAAGATGAATAAAACTTAACCTCATCGTTAGATAAGCAATGCAAAATAATGCTCAGTACGTAATCAAAATCTTTCTCTTTCTGTTAGAAATTGCACATTATTCTTTTATTTCTACAGCATTTTTACATAAATCATCGTCACGATAAAATTATATCTTAACTTATTATTTTAGAATGGCTCTCGACTATCTTGGTTTAGATTTAATGATGATGGAAAACCGTGTTCAACGCCTTGAACGAAGGGCGCAACGACAATTGTTGCGAATGACAGAGGATCCGTTCGATTTGACGAACAATGAATTTAAAGAACTGTATCGCCTAACACCGGATTTAATGTTTGATCTCGCTGATGTATTAGAACCTCGATTGCAGCGGACAAGGATTACCGGGTTGTCTGTAGAAAAGCAGGTAATACAAATTGTTGCAACCATATATTTTCTTTTTATTACAACGATTATATTAATTTTTTTATTTCAGTTTGTTGTATTTATATGTTACAGATATTGTCGGCAGTGAGATTTTACGCAACTGGCTGTTTTCAACGCCCTGTGGGTGAGCAGTGGGGCATTTCTATGAGCCAGACATCGATCAGCAGATCTGTCCACAAAGTTACTGATGCGATCAATGACTTAATGTTTAGACAATGGATACAATTTCCCATCACTCCAGAAGATAGGCAACTAGCGAGAATGCAATTTCAAAATGCACGTCAGCCATTTGAAGGGGCTATCGGAGCGATTGACTGCACTCACGTTGCGATCCTTGCTCCCAAAGAGCATGAAGAAGCCTATATAAATCATCATGGCTATCATTCAGTGAATGTGCAAATGGTAAATATACTAAATATTTAAATCATTAATTCGTACAACGTGCTTTGTGTATTAATAACTAGTATAGCAGTCAATGTTTGATCCCTTAGATATGTGATCCAAATTTAAAAATATTAAATGTCAATGCAAGATACCCCGGAGCACGGCACGATGCATATATATGGAGTGCTTGTGCTGCGCGACGAGTTATGGAACGCGCATACAATCGTGGTGAACGTCGAACATATCTCATTGGTAATTATTATCTTAATTTTCTGTTAGAAATTATTACTATATGGAACGCTGTGTGTGTGTCATTGTCGATTTTTTACATTATAAATTATGTATTTTAAATTGTTCTAGTTTATGAATTCTTAAATTTCTTTTATTGAATCTAAATTGTATTAAAAAGTTTAAATGGAGTTGAAATAAGTATAGCATATTTATTTACATAGGTGATTCAGGTTATCCACTGGAACCGTGGCTTTTAACTCCTTTACCCCGAGAGCGAGAAGGAACTCCACGTTTCGCGTATAACGAAGCTTTATGCAGCGCAAGAAATTGTGTCGAACGTCTCTTTGGTGTATTGAAAGCTACCTGGAGATGTCTTTCTCGACACAGGGTCTTGCAGTACGAGTTTGGCTTCGCTGGGAGAATTGTCAACGCTTGCGCAGTCCTCCATAATATGCGTAATGCTCACGGCATATTTAATGATGATCTATTCAATGAAATTGATTATGACGAAAATATATATGACAATTATGATAATGCTTGTGATATTAATGTAGATAATAATGCTCGTGGACCTCTTGCTATCGCACGTCGCATCCAAGACCGTTTAATAGCAGAAAGATTTGCCCGATAAACGACAATAATTGTTTATCTGGCAAATCTTTCTGCTAATTGCAAATCTTTGTTTCTCAAAAACTCGTATCCGTTCACTAACATTAAGTGCCATTCTACACTACGTTGCAAACGCCCCGTCGCCAGTTGCGAAGGGTGGCAGGTGTTACTTTAAAAGTGTTATTTCCGGTTGCGCTTGGCAGTTACGGTTGCTAAAACAAAGTCGAACACCTTTTAACTTTTTGGCAATAGTAACTGGCAATCGGCAATCGAAAATAACACTTTTCAACTAGCAGTTGCCACCCTTCGCGACTAGCGACGGGCGACGGGGCGTTTGCGACGTATTGTAGAATGGCCAACAGTCTGCACAGCAGCAGTATCTGCCAATTTTTGTATTGCATGTGCAATTCTAGTCATAACATAAGCGCATTCATATTATAGATGTGTCTGTACAGTTTATTAGATAAGTTTATTAGATAAGTTTATTAGATAAGTTTAGTAGATACAGTAAGATTATTAAATGTAGAGTAAGATTATTAGATAAGACAGTAAGACAATTAAAATGATTATAAAGTGAGATTAGATTACAATGTATTAGCTGGAATGTATAAAGTACAAATTAAAGTAGTAGTAATCTATTTTATTATAATGCAGGTAAAATTAATAAATAATTGCCAAACAATTTCACTCATTAGAAAAATATATTTAGCATTAGCGTAATGGAGATCGAACAATAATGTACACATACACGTTTGAATGTGAAAACTGAAATAAATCTTTGGCTTCAAAACAAAATAAAATTGTTAAATATAAGTAACATGGTTTCTCAATTTACGACCATCACATTACGTTATCACATTTGATAAAGAAGTACTCGCAGTAATTTGTTCATTTTTGTAAAAACTATTTAAACTCAAACGAAGTAATAGGGCCATTTTTTTCAGCGTCTTCAAACGTTAATAATCAAATATTTAATCATCACACAGATTAATCGTTAGGATAAGTAAACAACAAGTTTTCTGTAATTATTGTGAGTTTCTCAAAAACTCGTATTCGTTCACTATTATTAACGGCATGTACGTACAGCAGCAGTAGTCTGAAGACGTTAGAAAAAGTGGTCCATAGTCTATTAAAATGTAACAATAGTTGAACGAAAATATTATTAATTATATCAAATAATATAATTAATCATCACACAGATTGATCGTTAAGATAATTAGGCAACATGTCCATAATTGTTGTGAGTTTCTCAAAAACTCGTATTCGTTCACTATCATTAACAGCCTGTACAGCAGCAGTATCTGCCAATTTTTGTATTGCATGTGCAATTTCAGTAACTGCAAGCGCATTCATTTTAGATGCCTCAGCTTGAACTTTGGCAGCTTCAGCATGCATCTGTAAACATATTCAAATATATTTTACAAATTATGTATGTAATTTGTAAAAATTGCACATTCTAGGCCAATTAAAGATTTTGTCTTACAAACTCAGCATCGGCCTGCTTCTGAGCAACGGATTGGAAGACTTCTCTCGATGAGGACAAGTGTTGAGGTGTAACTCGATTCACTGCAAATTTAAGATATCATGTATCTAAATGTCATGTACAGCTATCGCTGCCAAAAATTATAATACAGAAATATAAAAAAACATTTTAAAAATAATTTTTAAAACTGTAATGTACAGAGTAAGAATTAAGCTTTACATCTTCTTGATGAAGTGGGCGCCTGAATATTTTTTAGTGAACTCGAGTGTTCTGTTGACTTTGATGCTATATTCCTACTTGTTTTAATAGTAGCAGCCTTTGGAATAATAGCAACCTTTCTTGATGCGCAGTTAGTAAGGTTCTGATGAGGATTAGAATCTCCAATTTCATTTCTTGCATTATCAGACACAAAGTCTGTACCTTGTGAACAATCTATTGAATCATCATCGACAACACATACATCCTTGTTATTATCTAAGGAATTAGCTACAAACAAAAGAATATGTCGCTTTGAATATATTGATGTACAGCTGTTACTGCGAAAAAATATCAAACAGAAGTATAAAAAAACATTTTAAGAAACAATTTTAAAATTTTAATCTACAGAGTAAAAATTAAACTTTACATGTTCTTGAAGAAGTGGGCGCAAGAATATTTCTTGAAGTATTGGAGTGTTCTGCTAACTTTGGAAGTGGATATGGGGAATTCCTACTTGTTCTAAAGGATGGAATAGTAGCAGCTTTTAGAATAGCAACCTTTTTTGATGTGCAGTTCGTAAGGTTCTGAGTAGCACCAGTATCTCCAATTTCATTTCTTGCATTATCAAATACAAAGTCTGTATCTTGTAAAAAATCGTCATCAACAGTCATTATTACGTCATCGTTGTTATCTAAGAAATTACCTGCAAACAAAAGAATATGTTGCACTTTGAATATGTTGGTTTTAAAAGTTACCTGCGTCTACAATAATTACATATTACATAGTTTTAAAAATATGTTAAAGAAATCAAGCAACTCAAAGAACAGATTTTAAAATTTAACAATAACAAAAAAAATATTACAATATATTTTTATTTACTTATTGTTAGTAATTATTAAGGACCTTACAAAAGAATCTGTACAAACTTGATAGGATATATTAGCACTTTTCAACAACAAAAGTAATTAGGTAATAAATCTCACCATTTAAATATTGCGAGTGTTCAGAAGTTTCTTGTGGCATATTTGTGCAAACACTTAGTACTTGTGGAGTCGCTGATAAAACTAAATTATTTCCATGTTCAAGTTCTTCCAGTAAATTCTATATGCACAGACAAATGAGTACATTTGTAAAAAGCAATTACTGTTTCCATTGAATATAAAATAAGTATGTTGTGATATACATATCATAACTTAAAAGGTTTATGAAAACTACCTCCTCATCAGGGATACTGTCTGCGCAATATTTACTTCCTTCGACATACTCGGCTCCTACTATTCCAATTACACGTAGCTCAAGTTCCGTCAGTTCAGGTTGCGCAATAGCTTTATTGCCCGTTAATCCCTTCGCCTTGCGTAAATCTTTTGCTTTTATAGAAGTGCGACTTTTTAAGTCCCTCCAAACCTTAAACGTATAATTATAAATAATATAGATAGATAAGTTTATTGTATATCCCCGTAGGGTTTACAAGGCGTTTTTGTGAGGAACGTACCCAAACCTTTTACATAAACTCCCCTTCGCGCCCTGGCCTTATGCGACCTTACAATTTGCCTAAATCCCCTCTCCCTCCCCCTCTTCCTTTTCCCCTCTATTTGTCTTCCTCCGCTTCCTCCGGTTCTACGTCCGTCTGCTTCCATCCTTCCTGTCTCGGCTCCTCCCTGTCCTCGTCCGGATCCCTCAGAAGCTCCTCCGCCTTCACCTACATCCCTTCCGCATATTGCTCTCCTCTCCTTTATTATACTTTCCTCTCCCTCCTCCTTCCCTTGTCTGTCTCTTCCTTCTCCCTTTCTCTTCTCCCCTAATCCTTTTCCTTACTCCTCTGACTCCCCTTTCCCTTCCATTCTTTCCTTCTCTATTTCCATCATCCATTCCTCTCCTCCCCCTTCCTCACCCAAAACCCAACCCACCGCTTCCTGCCAACTTCCTCCTCCTGATTTTCACCTTCTACATTCCTCCCACACATGCTCCCACGTTTCTTCCCTATATTCACACATCCTACATTTCTTCCTCTCTTCCCCCTCCCAGTACCTGCTCTCTCTCATTTCACTCCCTAACCTAAACCTCGCCACCCTTCTCCATCTGCTCTCTCCCCATCCCTTCTTCAGATATCCTGGGATACCCTCTCCCTTTATTACCTTGTACCACCTATTGTAATCCGATTTCTCGATCTTCTCCCATCTCTCTTTCCTTTGCGTCTCCTTGTCTCCTCCAACTAGCTTGCGGTGCCAACCGTCTCCCTCTTCTCTCAACCTTTCAAGCTCTTTTAACCCCACTCCTCTTTCTTCAAAGAACCCTTCTCTCTCCCGTTCCCAGCTCGATCCTGCTCTCCCTTCTTTCTCCCTTCCCTTCAGCTCCTCCCAACATAACCTCGCCAGCTCACTTCCTTTTCCCTCCTCTAACTTCTTCTCGAATCTCCATGCGCTTATTCCCGCCCTCCCTCTTAATTTCTCCCTTTGGAGCTCCTCTCTAACTAAGTACCACGGCGTTTTCCCATCTACTCCCAAGACCCATCTGATATACCTTTCCTCCAACCTTTCCATTCCTTCCCTCTCTTCCCAACCTTATATTTCTGCTCCATACCCCATAACCGTCCACACCAGTCTATCAAACAGCCACATTCTTTTTCCCCAGTCTTTCCCAAATCTTCTCTTCCCTATCCCCCAAACCTTCCCCATCACCGCTGCCGCCTTCTTGACCCTTTCTCTTACCTGTGCCTCCTGCCCTCCGTTCCTTTGGAACACATATCCTAAATACCGAAATTCCTTTACTTCTCCTATTTTTTTTCCTTCCCATCTCCATCTTCTCTTACAGTCCCTTCCTCCTCCTTTCTTAAATCTCATTATTTTAGTTTTTTCCACATTTAACTCCAACCTCTTCCTACCTAGATATCCCTCTAATCTCTCAAGCATACTCCTCATTTGATCCTCATCCTCTGCAATTAACACTACGTCATCGGCATACGCCAACGTGTATATCCTCTTACCTCCTAGCATTATCCCTCCCCATTTAACTCTGCCCATTTCCTTTTCCATATCTGCTAACATTATGTTGAAAAGTAACGGACTCAACGGACATCCCTGTCTTACCCCCCTCCCCGTCCAGAACTCTTCCCCTATTTTGTTTCCCACCCTTACCCTACTTTTCGTCTCCCTGAGAATCTCCTCCGTCATCCTCACCAGCCCCTCCCTTATTCCTCTTTCTCTCATTGCTTTTATTAATACCCCTCTATCTACCGAGTCAAAAGCCGCCTTAAGATCCACAAAACATGCTATCAGTTTTCCCCCTTTCTTCTCCAACTTTCTGTTCACCAGGTAATTCAACACATAAATGTTATCTATTGTTCCCATTCCCCTTCTGAAACCAGTTTGGTTTTGCGGTACTATTCCCTTCCCCTCTAGCTCCTCTCTTAACCTCTCTGCCAAGATCGCTGTATACACCTTATACAGCGACGACATTATTGTCACCCCTCTATACTCCTTCACCCTTTTTCCTTCCCCTTTCTTTACAATTGGTGCGATTATTCCCTCCTTCCAGTTTTCCGGCCATCCTCCTCCCTTCCAGATCCTGTTAATGAATCTCCACGCCCAAATCTCCAACTCCTTCCCCCCGCGCTTCCATACCTCACTTGGTATCCCATCCCGTCCCATTGCCTTTCCATCCTTTAACTTCCTCATTACCCTCTTCATTTCTCCTAAACTTATCTCCCCCTCCTCCTCTCCCTCCTTTTCCTCCCTTACACCTTCCTTCCCCATCCTCACCCTCCCCTCTACTCCTCCTAGCAATTTCATAAAGTGCTCTTTCCATTCTCCCTCCTCTATCCCTTCCTCAATTCCCCTCCTTTTTCTTCTCTCTTTATTCACTATCTCCCAAACCTCCGACTCCCTCCTTGCCTCCTCCGCTTTTCTCTCCCATCTCAAGTTCTCTTCTTCCTTCTTCCTCTTACATAGCCCCTTAAACTCCTTCCTTTTTTCCTTGAATGCCCTGTCTTCTCCTCTTTCCTTTCTCCATTCCCTCAATTTCTTTCTCGCCTCTTTCTTCGCTTCTCTACACTCCTTATCCCACCATCCCACCTTCTCCTTCTTGCTCCCCTTCAACTCCTCCTCTACCCCTTTTAACGCCTCTACTATTCTTGATTCCATTACCTCCCATTCTCTATTTAATTCTTCCCCCCTTTCCTCCACTTTCCCTATTTTTTCCATGAAAACCTTTACTCCTTCCTCGTTCCAAACCCCCCTGCTTCTTTTCTTCCACCCTCTTCCTCTGTCTCTCTCAACACTCCCCAATTCTTAACACCAATTCCAAGGGATGGTGATCCGAGTCCACTCTATCCCCCACCGTCATGCTCGCGACCCTCTCTCTCACTTCTCCTTCTCCTATTACGTAGTCAATTACCGTTGCTCCTCTTCCTCCTGTGAACGTGAATTCTCCCTCCTCGTCTCCTCTCATGCTCCCATTGAATATTTCCCATCCTCTCTCCTCTATAGTCCTCACCAAAAGTCTCCCCTCTCTATCCGTCTTCTTATCCTTCGATTTCCTTCCCCCCACCATCTCCCCTCCCCTACCCCACTCTTCTTCTTCCACACCTCCTCCTTCTCCTCCAGTCCTCGCATTAAAATCTCCCCCAATTATCGTATACCTTCCTTCCTCTTTCCTATCCATTATTTGTCCTAACTCCTGCATAATCCTTTCCATTTCCTCCTTTTTTGCATACACCCCTACAATTTTCCAACTCTCCCCACCTATCCTTACCTTTCCAACTATCAGTCCCTCTCTACTTATTTCGATTTCAGTTCCCTTCTCCTTTAAACCTTTTCTCATCCCCATTAACATCCCTCCCATCGCTCTCCCTTTTTTATTCTTCCTCTTCGCCCATTGCACTCCCCAATCGTACCCTTTTGGCAGCCTACCCCTTACTCTTTCCCAACCCTTTTCTCCTATCCACGTCTCCATCAAAACTATCACATCTTCCTTCTTCAGCCCCTCCCAGAATTCCTTATCTTTATTTTCCAAACCCGCTATATTCCAGAATACTACCCTCCAGTCCGTCCTTCTCCCCCCTTCCTCGTCCCATCTGACCTCTGTCTCTTTATCTTTCGCCACCTTGTAAACTTTCCTTCCCTCCTCTCTCTCTCTCCCCTCTCTTCCTCCTCCCTTTCCTCCTCTCCCACTCCTTTCTCCACATCCTCTTTCTTCTCCTTCCCTTTTTCTACTTCTCTCCCCTCTGCCCTATCCGCTCCCTCTCCCTCTTCTATTCCCCCTGCTTTTGTCCTTCATCTCTCTTGCCTTCTTCCTCTTTCCCTTGTCCTGCCTCCCAACACCTCCCTCTGTTATCTCTGAGTACGTCTCTTACCTCATCCCACATCCACCACTCCCCCTCTATCCATACCTTTCCCTGCCCTATCCGCACTCTTTTTCCCTCTCCTCTCGCCTTCCAAACAATTTGATTTACCCTCCATTTTATCCTCCTTTCTTCCCATGTTAAATCTTCCTCTATCCAAATACTTCCATCTCTCAATTTCCACTTATTTCTTATTATTCTTGCCTTCTCCTCCTCACTTCCTACTCTTACCACTGCCATACCTCCCTTCTCTCTCCTTCCAGCATCTATTTTTCTAATTTCCTCTATCTTAGCTTCCACTCCTATCTTTTTCATCACCTCCTCTATCCCCCCCTTTATTCCTCCCTCCTCCTCTTTTACTCCTTTAATCACGATGTTTCTCTTCCTTTCTCCCCTCTCCTTCATTTCACACCTCCTTTCCAGCCTTTCTACCCTTTCCTTCCAATCAGACTCCTCCCTCCCCTCCCCCCTTCTCAGTCCTGCGCTTCCTTCTGCACCATTTCCTCCTTCTTGCCCCCCCTCCTTATACTCCATTCTCATCCCTTCCAGTTTTCTTTCCAAATCATCAATTCTCTTCTTAAATTCCTCTCTCTCCGCGCTCCACTTCTCCTCTCGCACTCTTAACTCGTTCCTTATCTTCTCTACTTCCCTTCCTTGCTCCTTAAAGCCCTCCCTTAACTCCTCTCTCATGCTCCTAAAACCCTCTCTCAATTCGTTTATTATCCCCCTCAACTCTTTCTCACCTACCTCCGTTTCCGCTTTAGGCGACCTTGTCGTCATATTACTTCTCTTGAAAGCCGTATCCTTATCTTCCCCCTCACTCTTATCTAAATCCTCTCTCTTCCTTTTCCAAAACTCTTCTAAGGTTCCCGTGCTTCCCGTGCTCCCCGTACTCCCCCTTCTGGCTCTATCCTTTTCTTTTACTTTATCTATCGCTTTCTTTATCTCCGTTCCGCTTTCTTTCTCTTCGCTCATCTCTACCTCCTCAATGTCTCCCTTCTCCCTCTACCCGTGCTATACTTTATGTTCTGCCACGCACAAACCGCACGTACCTCCGTTCGTCTGCCGAGTCGCCCCTCTACACCGCCTCTTGTTCTCGCCCTACCCAGCGCTCCGCACGCGTCTCGGCTCGCCTATCGCGTCGCCCCTCTACACCAACTATCGTTCGTGCCGTACGCTTTGTCTGAGCCCTGTCACTTTTCCTCCTTATACTCCCTTTTTCCACTCCTCCACCACTCTCCCCTCTCTCCTCCACGCTCACTCACCTTTACTCCTCCCTTCTCGCACACTCTCGCCTTCCTCAGCTTCCTCTGACTCTCCTTAATCTTCCCTTTAAACTCGCACACTCTCACACGCTATCAACTCACTCGTCCCGGAAACGGAAGTCCCCTAATTATAAATAATATGTTATTACATAAAACCTGTAAGATTTTGTGATTATACTAAATATATGTGAATGCAATTGTTCATACCACTTGCCATTGTTCAACCGTTTTTATTGCTCCTTGAAAGGAATTTAATTCATTTGCTAATTCTGTCCACTTTTTCTGAGCTTCTTCTTTTCCATGTAGAGCATGAAATTTTCCTTCCGCGAGACCCTTGTGCAAGTAAAAATAATCCACCATTTTCGTCAGTTGCACCTGCGATGCTCTTGAAGTTCTTGTTTTTTTCCTATTTTATATTTATATCTTATATATTTATACCTTATATATTTATGTCTTATATATTTTATATTTATATCAATCATAATACACACCTATACGTTTGCGACATTTTCCAAAATGATGATTGCGGTTAGGCGAAAGACAGAAACGTTTTTATCGTACTCGCGTGGACGTAAAGTAAAGCAGAGAAAAACATATAACGCGTAAAAGGCTATTGTACAATAGTATCTTTCGCGAATTATGCTTTTCTCTACCTTATTTTACGTCCACGATTGCGACAAATATACGTTTCCGCCTCGTCGGCAGCCTTATTCGAATAAACAAGGTCGTTTCTTTGCTCACGTTCATAAATCCCCTAGAATATTACTACATTTTAACTGCTTAAAATCTGGCAACGTTGTACAGTTATCGAATTATTTCGATGCGTCTGTAACGATATTTGCATCGATTAGAATCGTTAAGGCCATCTTACAGAATCACCTACAATCACGGTCGTCGGTCGCGCAAGCGACAACTGTCGGTAGTTAACGATAGCGATGTTTGTCGCTAAGGAGTTAGAGAATCCCGCTACAGGAATATTGTGTGCTTTTATAACTACGCGCTTAACACTTTCATTTGTCGATATTTTTTCTGGATTGATAGCTTCAATCATCTACTTTTTCGTATCTGCGGATACTTTCTGATCAAAGAACGCAAGCGCAAAAGCTTCAGGACTTAAGTATAAATATTATTAGGTAACGTTAGCCACAAAAAATTGATTGTTTTTAATAAAAACATGAAATCTTTTAATTTTTATTCTTCTTTTGGCTCTAAACATCCCATACAGCACAAAATATTTTTAAAATATTTTTAAAATATTTTTTAGAAAGATTAAAATAATTCACAAAAATATTTTTTAAATATTTCTATATCCGCCAGATCATGTCAGAAAAAGATTTTCAAAAATATTTTTAAAAGACTGCAAATAACTATATTTAATAATATTTGTAAAATCTTTTAAAAATAATGCTTCGAAAAATGAAATATGTTTAACCCCATCAGCAACAATTATTTCACGTTTGAAAGATTTTTTTAATATTTGAAAAATATATACATCTTTATATCTTACTTTGGAAAATATTATTTTATATATATATCTATATCATCGCAGCAGTGTTGGGTGAGCCTTGCGTTGTATTCCTGGCAAAGATATGTCTCGTAGATGTCATGCTTTTGCTTCGCCGGAGGCCTGCTTATATTAGCCCCCAACTGAAATTTACTTACGAGTTAGTCTTACCATTATGCGCCGCCTAGCGGCGTCATTGCAAACTAGCACAGAAAGATGCGCTACCATGCATCTTTCTTAATTGAGAATATTTTATAATATTTTAAAAATAATTGAAAAAGAATTATAAACCCAATAATAAATAAAATATTTTTTTAATATTTTGGAACAAGATTATAAAACAATAAATATGTAGATTTAAATTAATATTTCAAAAATATATTTAAAATATTTAAGAAAATATTGTCTGGGTGATAAAGAAGAACATTTTTATAAATATTTTTAAAAGATTCTTAAAATATTCTTTAAAATGTTACGACAAAAGGTTTTTAAACTATTTTAAAATATTCTTAAAACGATTTTAAAATGTTTCTTGCAATATTTTTATAGAAATATTGAGAAATATTTTTTTGAAAACATTTTGTGCTGTATGGGATACTACTATAACTTTTGTAGCCCATACATAATTTTTTCCAGCTGATCAAGCAATAAATGCAATAACTATTTATTTTTATTTTTTAGTTATTAACAATTTACCTAATTGTTTAAATGAGACGTATGAGGTCTCAAACGATGCAGAAAAGCAAGACACACATATTAAAAAAAGAACAGTGCTTTAGGCCGGATTTTTGTGGAAAATACGCTTTAAAAACCAATGTTAATGGAATAAAGAGTTTAATACAAGAAAACTCAAATGTTTAAAAATCCGGGGGCACGGGTTTCCGTTATCCAATCGAGCTGAGTTTTGGCAGGAATAATTTTTTTGCGAATTGGAAACATTCTAGGGGGTGCCGCAAAAAAAATTTAAAACAAACTTTTTTTGTCGAGTAAATATATAAGGACCACCCTAATATATATATATAAATATAATATATATATATAATAAATTCGTATAGATAACAATCTAAGATCTAAGACATATGTTACGCTGCACACACATACACACACACACACACACACACACACACACACACACACACACACACACACACACACACACACACACACACACACACACACACACACATATTTCCTTTTCTTTTTATTGTCTTGTTTTATCGCGATGCGAGAGAGAGGTAGAGGCAGAGGAAGAGGCAGAGGCAGAGGCAGAGGCAGAGGTAGAGGAAGAGGCGGAGCTGGTGAAGAAAAAAATATATCGGGCATCAACATATATATTATTACCAAAAATAATCTTCAATAAATAATAAAGTAACAATTAATATATTTTTTATTTATGCATAGCTCTCTCTACTCCTAAATCTAACTCCTAAATCCTTTCCTTCCTGAATTAGTGTTTATAAATATTTATTTCATTTTATTTATAATTTTTACATTTATAAATAAATATATATATATATTTTTTTAATATGCATATATATATATATATATATATGCATATTTAAAAGTTATAAATATAAAAATTGTAAATATGATTAAATAAATATTTATAAATATGACGTAGCGCATCGTCGACTTGGCAGTCGGCGAGGCACGAGACACGATACCCGAAATGCGTGGCATATCGTGGCAACGTCGCATATAGCCGGCGCGTGCCGCCGCGGCGGCAGCATATCCCCTCCAGCTGGGTAGTTCGGACACGAACCACCAAAGACCGACAATATCGAAAAGTGGATGTATACATAGCACGGACATGAACCAAATTCATCGACAGTATCGAAAAGTGGATGTGACTCGTAGTTCCAATTCCTGAAAGTGGATGTGTGGCGCTACTGTACGGCCTAGCAAAAGCGTCCCAAGAAAATCGCCGTCATTGCGCCTCTCATCCTTCTCTCTGGTTAAGCTAACCGTGGTTGGTGAAATTGGCCCTGAATCTATCACGTGACCAGATTTGACGCTCGAATCCAGCGTCGAGCGTCATCGTGAAATCGCACCTTAAAGCCGTGATCAGACTACGGATTGGGATTGAGATTGGATTGAAATTTAATCAATCAGAATAAAGGAAACTAACTTTTCACGTTTAGTGAACTTTGCTCTAATTGGTCAAATTTCAATCTGTTTGGAAAAGTGTGGTGCTTCATGTACTCTGTAGAGTGGCAAAAGCGAGGTCTGCCTCACATCCACATCTTGCTGTGGCTAGAGCAGCGCATCTTCCCTGATATGATCGACAAAGTCATCTGTGCTGAAATACCTGATCCCGTGCAAGACTCTCTTCTTCATAATATTGTCAAGGCCAACATGATTCATGGTCCCTGCGGGGGCTTAAATCGTAATTCGCCTTGTATGAAAGGAGGCAATTGCAGCAAGAGGTACCCACGGCTACTTCTCAAAAACACTCAGACAGGAAATGATGGATACCCGCAATATCGGAGGAGGTCTCAAGCTGATGGTGGGTTTATCGTAAAAATCAATGATATAGAGCTGGATAACCGCTGGGTAGTGCCCTATAACCCTGTTTTATTACGTATTTTTAATGCTCATATTAATGTGGAATTATGCACTTCAGTCAAGTCCATCAAGTACATTTGCAAGTACGTGAATAAGGGCAGTGACCAAGCGACTTTTGCTTTAGAGAGTGAGAGAGATGAGGTAAAGTTGTACGAGAGTGGGCGGTACATCAGCAGCTCAGAGGCAATTTGGAGAATCTTGGCGTTCCCTATTCATGAGAGATATCCTACTATCTTCCATCTCGCTGTTCACCTCGAGAATGGTCAGCGTGTGTACTTCAATTCCAAAAACTTGGTTGAGAGGCTTAGCAACCCACCTCAGACAACACTCTTGGCTTTCTTCGAGCTGTGCAAAACCGACGATTTTGCAAAAACCCTCTTGTACTGTGAGGTTCCTTCTTATTTTGTGTTTAAAAATAACAAGTTTGAGAGAAGAAAGCGGGGGATGGATGTCGACGGCTGGCCAGGAATAAAGAAGGACCATGCGCTGGGAAGAGTGTATACCATCCATCCAAATAACACCGAGTGTTATTATCTTCGCTTGCTGCTGCATGAGATTCGAGGTCCAACGTCCTTTTTAGATCTAAAGATTGCAAATGGTGTCCTTTGTTCAACATTTCAGTCTGCATGCAAAGCATTAGGTTTGCTGGAAGATGACAAACACTGGGACAATACCTTGGAAGAAGCTGCCTTATGTGATTCTCCTTTCAAGTTGCGAGAGCTCTTTACAGTGATGTTGGTATTCTGTCAACTTACCGAACCTCTGAGTCTTTGGGAAAAGTACAAAGACAGCCTTTCAGAAGACATTACACGACAGGTGGAGAGAGAGTTGCAAGGCAATGCACAGCAGGTGATGGACGAGGTGTATAACAGATGTTTGGTGCTGATTGAGGACACAGTGTTGGCTTTGGGAGGACAGGAGTTACACCAATACGGCCTGTCTCAGCCAAAGAGATCAGGAGAAGTCTTGAAAAATCGAGATTATCTGAGAGAGACCAACTACGACGTAAACACCTTGGCACAAGTGGTATCGATTAACGAGGGTTTGCTGACAGATGAGCAGTTCGCTGTC